>NC_028355.1:33539874-33585204 GCF_000741045.1 Vigna radiata var. radiata | reverse complement strand
CCACCATAAGGTTCCAATATCAGCATTGCTAATGTATCTTCCTCAGCAACCATTTTCCAAGCTCCTTCTAGACCAGATTCTGGTATTGGTTCCTTTACATAGTCAGACTTGGCCTTGAAAGAGCTTTTGAATGTAGTAGTTCTGTCGAGCAAGAGTTCTAGAGGGTCATCTTTGTTGTATCCAGCAATGAACATAACTGATTGAATCCAGTTCATTTCAATGCAGTCTTTGGCCTGCAATCCCAGTTCGGAGAAACTCTCATTCATCAGTGGCATCAACCTGTCTATTCCTCCAAGGAACACAGAGTTGAAGACTGCTTTAAATGTCTTTGATTTGTCACCACTGTTTTGAGCAACTACTCTGATGAAAAGATCCTCATGCAGTTCAGGTGCTATGTGTTGCCACCTGTGAATCAGATTGTTGGCTCCTTCTTCCAATGTTCTTTCAACATTGAACACTGTAACAAGAGCTGGAACTCTCACCAACCTGATCTTCCATGCAAGGATGACTCCATAACTGGTAGCACAACCTCCTCTTATGGCCCAGAAAACATCTTCTCCCATGGATTTTCTATCATGAATCTTCCCATTTGCATCAATGAGGTAAGCATCAACAACATGGTCTGCTGCCAGGCCATGTTTTCTCATCATGGTACCTTGTCCCCCTCCACTGATATGCCCACCTATCCCTATACTTGGACAGGTTCCTGCAGGGAATCCATGAACTTTACTTTCCTTTGAAATTTTGTAGTAAAGCTCACCCAATGATGCTCCAGCCTGAACCCAAGCTGTTTCATCAGCAAGGTTAACTTGAATGGAACGGATGTTGATGAGGTCAACCATGACAAATGGGGTCTTACTGAGGTATGATAGCCCTTCATAATCATGGCCACCACTTCTGACTTTGAGCTGCAACCCAAGTTCTTTGCTGCATCTGATGCCTGCTTGAATTTCTGATTCATGGAAAGGTGTCAGAATGAGAAGAGGGTTCCTTGAAGAATTCAACCATCTAGGATTCTGCTCCAATGATTCCAACACTGGAGTATACAGTGAGGAGGATGTGGTGAAGATGATTTTTTCAATGGATTCAGAAATCCCATCAAGTTGATTTATGAAGCACTCCTTGAATTTGTTTTCAAACAAGGTAGAAGCTGAACTTGAGCTTGGAAGGAGCAGTATCAGAAACACTGCAAGATAACTCATCAGCATGTTTTCTTCTCTGCTTTTGGTTAACTGTTTTATGTTTCATATATACATACACATCTGCACATTAATATTGTACCAGAGAAAATGACGAAGCTAATATTTTTTTTCCATTAGTCCAAATCATCCGAAATAAATAAAGTGAGGGCAGTGATATTTCCAACGCAGAGAAAAGCTAAACTTTAATTTTTCTTTGTAATTGGCATATCTGACATCGGCAGCCACAATAAAGGCAATCCAGTGACGTATGTTTGAAATCAAAATCAGTATACTATCAAAGAAACCAATACAAAAGAAAACTTTTTTTACACAAGAAATCAATCGCAGTTAGTTAGATGTATTATTAGCACTTCAAATAGTATGAAATCAAAGTTTTGAGCTCACCGTTTCAGACAGTCCGTACTGATCTCGATTTGGACGAATTTGACGGTCTCTTTCGAGATTACTGCCGGAACTGTCTTTTTGAGATATTCTTCCCCTAATTCTGAAAGATAAAATCAAGATTCTTCAAATCTGGACCAATCAGCAAGTCAACCTTTTCACTCTCAGTTTTTTCAAGAAAGAAAGGAAAACGATGTAGCAAAAACATACAGCTGTTATTAGATGAACAGTTTCAGGAAAGTCTATTATTTCATCCAAAACTAAAAGAATTTAACAATTTAAAAAAATACAATTATTTCTATAGGGTGAGTATAAGATAAATAAATAAATAATAAAAATAATTTTATATCTTTTTTATCTTTTTTTTTTCTTATTCAATGTATGAAGTAAATAAATAAATATAGAAATAATAATAATAATAATAATTTTATATTTTGTCACTTTGATGATGTAGAAAACCAGTAGAGTGGTGAAATTGTGTGATGTATGTATGCTTGAAGTTGGTAGCTCAAACGTTAATAGAAATCTAGAATTCCTCCGTTTTCACATCATTATGTTAAGAAATTTAAAATCAACATTATTTTAATTTTTCCTAATGTAATAAAAATTTATTATTTATAATTTATTTATACTTCTAAAAATATTAAAAGTTGACAACAAAAATTAAAAACAAATTAATGACGATTGAATTAATTCTGTAAAATTTTATAAATTTTTGAGATGGTAATGAATCACCATGTTTCCCTAGTAGCAACATCAACAAAATGTTAAAATGCCGAACAATGTAAAAATTTGTTTTATATTTTTATCTAATCAATATTATTATCAATGATAAGGTGGTTCATTTTCGTAATAATTACCATAAAAATCCTATCAAAACAAGATTATTTCAGATTAATTAACCATGTATTAAAACTAAATAGCAGAAGAAGAAGAAACTTACAACAATTGTTTTGTAAAGCACAGATTACAAGGAGCTGTGCACAAAATCATAATAGAACAAAGAGATAAAATACAAGCTATCCCCCTACCCAGAGAAAGAAGGGTCAGTTTTATATTATAACAACGAAATTTTACATTCAAAGATCAGCCAAAAAAAAAGAACTTTTGAGATTGCACAAAATGAACCTAATCTTGCAGACCTATGTGGGTACAACCATCCCAGAATTGGGTGATAACTGTGACAGAAAAAACCAAAAGAAGAAAACAAAAAAGATGATCTGTATGAGAAGATAAAATGTAACCTTACATACTTTTTTCTGCAGCACAAAAGACTCCTGAACAACTACACTATCACCACAATATTTTTCCAACTCTTCTGCTTTGTTTTTCAGAACTGAAGCCTTACCCTCTGCATCTACAAGTTTGTGAAGAACCTGCGCTTGACTTTCAGACAGTTTCTCTTGTTCTTCCAATAATGACTGTTGGAAATTTGCTCCATCCTTCAGGTTTTGCTTTGCTGCCCTTGAGAAGGCTAGGTATCCAATCTCAGTTTCAATCTTCAGCCGGAAAATGTGCTCGAGCTCAGACTCAACCCCTTCGTATTTTATCTCAGAAAAACCTGCCGTTCTAGCAGATTCATCACCAGAAATCTTTACACTACTCAAGGATGTTTCAAGTTCAGCAATCCTGGAGTCTTTCAGAGCAAGCACACCTTGTAATTCCTCCAACTTGCCTTCCAAAATATTTATATTTTGTGTCAGGCTTAATACCCGAGGATCCGAGGAACTCGAAGCAGTTTGTTTGATTTCTTCAGCACCAGACTGATCAGAATGGCTTGATTTATTAAGTCCAAGATCAACACTAGTACCAGCAGATGCACTGCTACACTTGGCAGAGTCATCAACATCCGGTGAAATGGCTTCAATCCCAATCTCCCTGAATTTCTGGAGTTCTGCAAGAGTAAATGTTGATTGATCGTCAGCAATAGCAAATCTATATTGGTTTTTCTTACTTTAAACCACTTAACACAAAAGAAGGAACTTTAACATACCATAAAAAATTAACATGAAAAAAAATTGTTGTTTCTCAGTATTATGCAAATAATCTACTTTCGGCATCAACACAAGCAAACCCTAAATAGATTAAAGGAAACGTTATAATATAGTCATTAACTATTTAAGTAAAACAAATTTAAATATTAATGAGAAATAGAAAACAGCACATGCTGTTCCAACAGATAATAGTTCAGATAGATAGGGTAGGGAGGTAGCATTGTAGAAAGTAGAAAGCATAAAAGTCAATAACCTATCTTTCACTGTTTCCCGTTGCCGATGTCATAAATGATGTATTTGACCAACTAATAGGACCAAGAAAAATTAGCTGATCTAGAATTCATATACTCTCTGAATACATGGATTTGACTCAAACAAATAGATGTAATGTAATCTTAGTCGTTAATGAAAACATTACTGGTGGATCTTCCTGTGCACGCATGATTTGTTATGCATGCACACTAAGTATTAACCATTAAGCATAGATTTTCTAATTAACATCTAAGAATAATTACGTCCCCCTCCATGGACGAGTTGGTCACTTTTATAGGTGCTGGATCATGAATAAATGATCAACAACCAATATCATAGTACCACGACAAACAAGCTAGTTTTGAAAAGGAACAGAAAATTAATACATTATGTATGGTGGTCCTACTAAAAAAACAAAGCTTTAATCGAAAAATACAAGCGAAGTGTGAACATGAGCAAGAGGACAACAGTTTTTAAATTTAACATTAGTGGATTATATGATTTATCAAAAAGGATTACAAAGGAAACTAGAGTAGACCTGTAGACCATCACATATTTAAGGTATATAATAAATTAATCAAGAAGTTTAAAAGAATAAAAACTATAAGGAAACAGAATATTGATCATTCAATGATTTAGTTCAGAACAAATTCAGATTCATTGGATAAGCCTCAACCACATATCACGTATAATGTATCAGTGAAATATTTATGGAATGTCCAAAATTATACCAAAAACTGCAACTGCTACTCAAATTAAAACGATAGTTTTGTTTTCAAACAAGAAACAGACTCCTTCAAGCAATCAGACCCTTCACTATTCCCCATGCAAGGTGCTCAACAAGGAGCCAAATCCGTTTAACAGAACCAAATCAATGGATTCCTCTGGTTCAATTTAGAAAAATATAAAATGATAATGTTTAAACAGTTGTGAAGTTCAATCAGACCGAAACATATCAGGTCAGTCATTGCATTGATATCTACTGTTACAGCTTAATTGACAGCCGAATTAAATCATGCAACAGAATCCAATAGTCACGAAACTTCTAATAAGGTAATATTTGCATCATAAATTTTCTAAAGGATCATAAAACAAAGAAGCATAACAATATCGGTTGCAAAATGATGAGGTGCAAGAGAAATATTCACAGAAAAATCGAAAGGACAAACCTTCTTGAAGTGCCTCCTGGACAGCCTGAAGGCTATTAACTGATTCAATTAAGGGATCTTCAATGGATGATGGTTGGTTGTTCACACTTTTTTCTTCTGTAACATCCCAAGACAAATTTGTAGCCAAATTCTCCGGTAGAAGATCTTCGTCCTCTACAATATTTTCGTTGCCATAAACAGCTTCAACTCCCTCAGTGAAATGTTCATTAACATGTGCTTCACCACTATTAACTCCATCATAAATATCTGTCCTACCACTGTGTTTTCCATTACTAGTAACTGAAAAAACACCCTGCTTAAAATTGGAGCTTCTAGAATCAGATTCCAAACTAGAGAAAGAATTTTCTTTCTCAATTTGGACTCTTCCACCTCCTCCTGGTTTCTTACTGCTTTCAGTCCGTCCCTTCCCCTGTTGAACTCGTTGAGCCGAGTTCGGTAAATGCTTTGAATTCACATTCTTACTACGGTTTTTCTCAGGCCTCAACTTGGGCTCACTAGCCGCCGTAGAAGACTTGCTACTCCGATCCTCGCTATTCTCAGAATCAGTTCCAGCAACAAAACCAGATCCAAGTGCGTATCTAGAATCCGAACTCGAACCATGAATCACATTCCCGTCAGAAAACACTACATTCCCAAACATATTCGAAGATCCATCGCTTTTCTCCTTAACATCACGCAGATAAGGTTGTTTTTCACTCAAATTGGGATTGCCGGGCAACCCCCTCTTCAAGGCTTTGCCAGAATCAGCACTTGAATTCGGATCTTTAACAACATTTCTCCTAATTCTCTTCCATTTCTTCAACCCAACCCCCTTTTTCGGTGTACCTTTGGAATTCACTCCTTCCCCACTATCCACTTCAACTTCATCGACCGTTCCCTTTTGATCCAACCCGTTGACACCCGAATTTGCCTCGAATCCCAACCCAGTGTTCTCGTTTCCATAGGAACCACCGTTTCCATTTCCATCATGATTCACTTCGTTCTCTTCCACGGATTCGCTACCCAAATCCATGATCAGTTTCGAACCTCTTTTCTAAATCTGGACATGGAGATCAAAACCCACTTAAAATAAATTAATTGCCGGTTAAGCAGCAAATGAAATGAGAATTCAAGAACTTCAATACAAAGCAAAAAATAATAATAACTCAAAAAAAAAGAAAAAAAAAACGGCTTTTTAAAATAAGCAATCAAAAAATTGAATGAGAGAGAGAAAGTGAAAAGGAAGAGGATCTATGAATTAGAGTAATTACCTCATAAACGAAGTCCTTGGATTGGACACGGAAACCCTAAAATTTGGGATTTTGATGGGAATTGTAGTTTTATAGGCCGAGAAGGGATTGAAAGAAGGAAGCGAAATATAACATTTTTAAATTAATTATATATTTATGTACATACAAATCATTTCATTCCTTTACTAAAATTTTCATTTTTTTTCTTCTGAATATTATAAAAATTTAATTAAGGCTGGTTAGCTTATTATTTATTAGATTGCATAGTTTAAGGAAATAATTCGATATTACAATATTTTTAAGTATAATTATTATTTAACTCAACATTTATCATTGCACTGTGGAAAGTAGAACATTAATTACTAATTACACATTTAATCATTAATATTAATAGAACTGTAGAAAAAAAAAAGTTAAATTAGTGAGAGACAATAAATTATGCTTTAAATTCTTTTTAACAATTTAATATCTAACCATAGATTGAATAAATAATCTGATTGAATAATTTAATTAAATAAATAATATATGATTTGATAAAAAGCTGAAAGAGCGACAATGACGAACGTGGGCCACATGGAGATGGTGGCCCACAGTCATATCATATCATAGAAGCAGTGTACCTGGATCACAGCTTCTTCACTACAACATAATCTTAAAAAACATATATACTTTTTAGTTAATATGCACCTTTAATAAAATTTATTATCTTCAATAGAAAAGGTAAATCTTTTTAACACAGTAAAATCTACTTTTTATCATTTCGGAAATAAAGTTAAAAAAAAATGTGATGATTATTATTTAATGGTCACTGTCAAAACAAGTATCCTCCATAGAAGAAATATATATATATATATATATATATATATATATATATATATATATATATATATATATATATATATATATATATATATATAGATATATGAAAAATATCTGTATACTGTGCAATATATTGTTTCCTTTTTATAATTACTAAGTTGTATTAATAATTGTTATCTTTTTGTATTATATTTACTTTGATCTTTAACTTTTTAGATAAAATATGATATCACTTTCTAAGGTATTAATGATTTATATTTAATGTCTTAAAAAAATGTGTTTGTAAAATTAAAATATGTCCATATAGTCAACTTGAGCACAATAAACTTTGTTGAATAATTGATAAATTTGGTTGAGAAATTCTTTTGACTTTTAACCAAACTGATAGTAAACATTCAAGAAAAATAATAATAATAAAGGTGTATGTATGTCAAATAATATAATCATAAATAATAAAAACTTGGATAATAAATCTCTACAGAACCTAACAAGCCCTACCAGACTTGTAATTCAGTTTAAATTTCAGTTTTAGGTGCAGCAATTTGGATGTTGCTCTCATATTCTTCATGAGAGAAGCTCTATTCCTAAAAAAAACACTTTTAAGTGTAAAAAGAACATGATATTTTTATTCATTTCAAGGTATGGACACTTTTCCAATAATAAATTGAAAAAGGGAAAAGAAAAAACACTTCCCATAAAGCTAAAATAGAATGCCACACTGACAAATGAAGTTTTCTCATTTTCTCTTGAACAAAGAAAAGTCTCAATGTTGAATTACTATAAATCTAGCATTTAAATCTATCATTACATTTGTTTTTGTTCACAAATTACAACAGTTCTAATAGCAGGGCAATTTCATTGAGTGCTAAGTTCCCAAGAGGTTGAGCCCTTTCGTTAAATTATTACTTTTTAATTAACTTCATGATTAAACCGTTTACTAAGAAAACTTAGTGGTCTTCACATATATGTTGAGAAAGGTTAACCTCTTGGGATTGCACATCAATAAAATTACCCTAGTTGAGATATAAACTTATCAGCATTTACTGAAATTCATTTTGTTTTCAGAATATTTACTGCAGTACAAAAAGTAGAAATACCCTGCACTGATATTAAGTTGTTCAGCCACCGCTAATTGGAGGTATTATGGCCAACTCATCTGTGTCTTTAACAATGCTTGACTCGTTTGTATACTCCTCATTCAGAGCCAAGACCATACACCCTCTGATTTCTTCCAAACCTGGAAACTTCACAACAAGCTTTTTCAAACAATCATGAGTAGTACTTCCAGATGGCACCTCCAATGGCATCTCACTCAAGCCAGTGAGATCACGTGCTCTAGCAAAAAACAACACTTTTATCTTCACCAGAGAACTTTCCTTCTTGTTCCGAGTGTCATCTTCATCCAAAATCTTAGTATCTCCTACCATTATATCCCTTTTCTGCTTACAAGTTATTGGAGACAAACTAGTATGTTTCTGCAAACTGCAGAAAATTAAATCTGACAACACAAATCAATGTTTATTATTTATTTATTCAATGCTAAAATAAATCAGGGGAAACAATTCCACCAAAACCAACTTTGGCTATTAAAAACATTAAAATGAAAAATATCCAAGTCATCTAACTGAAAAAAAAAAAAAAAATCTCTCTTTGTACAGTGAACATGAGAACATGCTTCTGGAAGTGGATGCCAGTGAAAAGTGTCACAATATTTTTTTTTTTAGGTGGGTGGGGTGGTTATTGGAGGAAGACAACCAAACTTATAAGTCAGAAGCTTCCACTAATTTTTATTTGATATAGAAGACATAAAAAAGAAAGACATTTTTCAGTGCTCAGCCAAGTATAGGGAAAATAGAAGCCAAAATGAAGACCAGAGTTAGTGGAGGCAAACATTTAGTTATTCATCATACTTGAACTCATTCCATTTAAAGGAAATAAATATATGTTAGTGAAAACAAATGGCAAGTTACGTTATGAGCAAATGTGATATTGCTGTTCAGATTACTGAGTAAAAAATTTGCTGAACCTGGACCTGCTTTCAAAGCAAACTGGGATACAATGGTATGGAATAATGGGCAACCAAGAGCACAAAGCTCCCCATTTAGTGGGGTCTTGAAAGGTTATATATAAGCAGCCCTACCTCCTAAAGCAGAAATTGAACCAATGATTTATAAGCCACAAAGCAGCAACTTTGTTGGTGTGCCAAAGCTCACCCTCTATAAAATATAATGGAATTATAATGTAAAGTTTTGATGGTTTAACACTCCTGTATGTTTAAAACGGCACTTGAGTTTGAGTATCTAACGCAAGCAACACATTAAACAGTAAATGCTGTCCAACATTACAATATGTAGACTCAAACTTCACTTAAAAAAGTTACACTGAATGGGAAAATTCAGAAAATTTGAAAAATGAAATCTCAACTTGTTATTAGATTTATAGAACAAATAACATAACGCAATCTCAGTTAACGTAGCACAGTTTAATATATAAGTGGTGGCAGAAACAATAACTATGCATAAATAGCACTTGTAACTCATAAGAAGAAAACAACTAATTTTCAAAGGATTTGTTTCAGGTCTGAATTATACAGTGTGATCAAAGTTAAATTTTACTTGTTACTCTAGTTGTTCTGATGACCACCAGGTACTGTAATTAAATAGTTAGCATTGGTTGTTCTTTCATAGCAACTGAAAGGAAGTTGACCTCATTCAGTGTATCTGGATTCTGGAATGCTAAAATAGAATATGATTTGGTCTATCTTTCAAACCTTTCGTTCAGAATATTACCAAACAAAAAAGAAATATTTGATTTTACAAATATGGTGGGTGAGATTTTGTCACCCATAACATAGAGTCATGGTGCCTGGACAGAGTGACATGAGATGTTCTGTAAAAAGTGGTCACATAGATCAGTAGTGACCATAATCCAAAGGAAAGGCTTTTGTTTGAAGCTTCCAACCTTCCAAGGAAACGATAATGGTTGAAGATGATGAAAAGGGTATCAGTGATTGTACATTACACAAAATTATTATACAAATTATGTTTCTCTCAGCTCCTAATGTTATATACAGGGGACATATATGATTAGAAAATCGAAAACCATTTTTCAGAGTCCAATTTTGATAATTCATTTCTACTAACTTTCTCAATGAGTTATAGCACAAGGTATGAATCAATCTCACACCAAAAATTTGTACTAATCAGATGTTGATATAATAATAATTCCACACAAATGAAACAGGGTGTTTACTCTTCAAACCGAATAAACAAAAACCAAAACCAAAGATCCAAATCCAACAAGAACAAGAAAACCCTAAATTAAACGAGAGAAGAAACGAACCTGGAGAGAGAAAATAACGTTGGCGAAAGAGATCGTTCGTGAGAGGAAAAAAATTATTTACCCTGTCAAATTGTCTTATCCAAACACGCCGTTAAGTTATGTTATAACTTTTTCGTAAATAAATATATATATTATTATTATTATTTATGTAGTTTTATTTATATTGTATAAATAAATTAAATTTATTATTTATTATAATGTTTGAAAACTATGGTGGAATAAAAAAGATTTAATTATTATAAACATTTCTACCTGCACCCCAATGTTTTCTTTCTTACTCTTATAATCTCAGTGAAATGACTCAATTAGCCCTTATTAAAAATGATTTAAAATCCTAATTTCATTTCAGGTTTTCTTCACGTCATTGTCCACCTCCGTTGGTTCCAAATTATTGTAAGATATTTATTTCAAATAAAATATATTTATATAATCTTATATTAATCATAAATACACAAAAATCTCATGCAAGTCTGACAGCCATAACATGCTATAAAAGAAAATAAAACTTATTAAAAAACTATCTGATTAAAGAAAATATGTAAAATAATCTTAACATAAGAATAATACAAATAGAACCGAAAGATGTTTTTATGAAATAAATTACTTAGAAATAAAAATTATAATTTATATACTAGCAATACATTTTAGCACTTTTCCAAATTATCTTTCTTAAACATATTGTATTACCTTTATTATCATACTAGGTTCTAAGATAAATATAGTATCATAATAAATATCATATGAAATAAAAATATTATATTAAGATACATTTAATTATTTTTAAATCATTCAAAACGAAATACAATAAAATTTGTAGTTTTTATGAAATTAGAAGAAATAATTATATTTTGACATGCTTTTTTACGTTAACATTCAAATGATATATAATAAATTTTACTGATAAATTTTTTCAACTAATCAAATTACATAATTTAAAAATTATTGACATTTTAGTAAATGTAACTGACACGTGTCATTGTAGTACTAGTAGTATCAGGTCTGAGTGTTTGGTTGACCAGTCATTGGTCCAATTTCCAATAGATTCTCTTTCCAACTGCAGTACTATACCAACATAATAATTTTCTGTATTTCAAAATTAAAATAATTAAATAAATACATCTTCGGAATAATTCGAAGCAAATTTTCTAAGTATATTTAGCTTAAATCGAATTAAGGAATGATAATATTGTATAAATAAATTAACTTTATTTTGGTATGATAGTTTTCTGTTAAAAATTTAATAATAAATATATAAAATAATATATTATTATAAAAAATAATTATTATAGCCATATGTATGATTTTTTTTTTAAAATTTTAATAAAAGTATTTTTTTGAAAAAAAATGTTATGATTTGAATAATCCCTTTAAATTAACTCGGAGTACGTATTCAATTATTTCAATAAAAAACAGCTCTAATTATTTTCTTGTGAGAAATTTTTTTTATTTTCTTTTCAATTACAATGAATTTTTCTTATATTTGCTAAAAAAAATACTAAAATGTTTTTCTTGGCTTTAATAATATATTTTTTCTTCATGTAATGTAATCTAACAGTTTTCTTTGTTGTTTTCTTAATTTTTAGCCTTACTTCTTAAAATTCTCAAAATGTTTATTTTAAAAAATCATTAAATATAATGTCTAAGATCGGTGAAATTTTGAAAATCATAATTTTTAAGATTTAATCATTGGAGAATGGACTTCAGATGTTTAAAAATAATTGTAGTAATAGTTTTTGGTGAAAAGAAATCAAATTATCTTAATTTATTTTAAACTTAACTTGGTGGTTGAAAGATAAAAAGTTTAAGACCTTTTACTGATAAGAATATGCTACTATTTGAATGTAAAATCTACACTTTGTCAGACAAATTATTTTAAAAAATTATTTTTTTCTAATGTTATTTGAAAAATATATATATATATATATATACATAATATTATTATAGTATAAAGTTCAATTATTCAATTAATTGGAAACTTAAAATAGTTGAGTTATGAAGAAAACTTTGGTGTTTGTGCAAGTGACAACTTTAACTGCAGGTGTTTTGATTTACAGCATGTGAAGATACAGAGCCAAGTGAATAAGACAAAATGAAAATTGCACTATACTGCATTAAACTATTAGCATTGATTCTGCCATGAAAAGAACTAATAGTATTGAAATACTACACCATACTTGCTTTTCTTTTTCTTGTTTACATTAATTGTTATGTGTGCATTTGTTTTGGCAGAGAAAACAATATTATATGATCAATTCAAACTTGGGAGAATCCACCCCCATGTTAGATACTCTGCACATCTTCATGAAGGAGAGAGAAAAGGGTACCCTGAACTTTGACAAGGGCCATTTCTTCTCTTCCTTTCAAAGGGTACCCTGAAGTTGAAGTTGAAGCAGATGCAGAGAAGTAAAGGGCATTCAAAGTTTTGTTTTTTCAGCAAAAAATGGTAGAAAAATGAGGTAACATGATTGTTTTTAGAACAGAAGTGTTAGCATTTATCATACAAAAGATTGGCTTAGTGATGTGAGAGTGACTTACATTTTCTGTGCTGATATTGTTGCTGTTTCCTTGCCACAACAGTAATAGTTGAGTGGCCAAAACTGGAAGCTGAAACTCATCTCCCCACTTTCACATTCAAGCATACACCTTGGATGCTTCACAACTCACAACAATCAGTACAGCTGCTATTGTTGCAGTACAATACACAGCTTCAGATGCTAAAATCCAAGTGATGAGTTTGTTTACCACATGCAGAACTCTTGTGTCTTAGCCTTTTACTGTTGGATTGCATTTATGTTTTCAGGACCAAACAAATGCTGTAGGGTCACTATCAGTGCCACACAGATACATTATTCAGGTTTTGGGCATTCTAGCTGCAAATAATAGGTTTTTTTAAGACCTACCATGCCCCCACATAAACAATAGAAGAGCCTTTGCTAATTATTAAGAAACAGATGTTGCAGAGTGTAGAGTGTAGAGTAATATGCTATGTATATCCATAGTGAGATCTAGCCCAAAAGGCCACTAAAACTGCCGTTGTTAGCCATCTTTGAAGAGTTTTTATTCATGGAAAGTGAAAGAGAGGACAACAACAACGGCACTGATTCAACACACGCTGCCATCTCTAGCACACTTAAAATTAAGATTGTGAGCTGCAGCAAAAGTGGGGAGAGTTTAGACAACTCAAACTTACCTTCACCAAACATAAACAATGGCATAGAGTCATCACCATATGGTTCTCCTCTTGTGTCACCACCTTCATCTGCATTTGTTTCTGCATTGCAGTCTCCATATATATCTCCAAGGGCCATTATACCAGACCCACCTAACGGATCTCCTTTGGAAAACCAACCACCACTACTAACAATAACCACTTCCACCACCAACCCTTCCACCCCTGAAGATGTGCCAAGCAGTTCCTACACTCCCCCTTCTGATCAATATGAGTTCTCTGACGACACTGCTGACACAAGGCTCAAGTATGTGACATGTGTTCCTGAACCGGCTCCTCCACGCATTTCATTCTCATTTCCAGTCCCTAGAATTTCCTTTGCAAAAGGTCCTATCTCACCTGCTACCAATGCCAAACTCAGAAGCTGTGATGTCTATATTGGATTCCATGGCCAGAACCCCAACTTGGTGCGCTTCTGCAGGTGGCTTAAGTCTGAGCTTGAGCTTCAAGGGATCGATTGCATGCTTGCTGATAGAGCAAAGTACTCAGACAGTCAGAGTCATGAGATTGCTGATGGAGTCATTTGCTCAGTGGCTTTTGGAGTGGTGGTTGTCACAAGTTCCAGCTTCCTCAACCATTTTAGCATGGAGGAGGTGAGATTCTTTGCTCAAAAGAAGAACTTGATTCCCGTCTTGTTTGACACTGGACCTGCAGAGATTATGGCTCTTCTTAACTGCAAATCAATTGACAAAGAATGTAAGGAGGCAATAGATGGACTTATGAAGTGCAATGAATTCAATATAGAGGCCAATGATGGTAATTGGCGAAGCTGCATAGCGAAAGCTGCGGGTATTTTAAGAGCAAGACTTGGTAGGAAGAATGCTGAGCAGAAGGATAATGTACAAGGACATGAGAACTTACCCTTTCCAAGGAACACATACTTTGTAGGAAGAGAAAAGGAGATTATGGAGATTGAGGGTCTTTTTTTCGGTCGAGGGAATTGCATGGAACAAGTACAAGATCATTGTAGGGTATTCACCAAAGGAGAAGCTAGTGGAAGTGGACAATCTGAAGGCCTTGCAGATGAGGAAAGTGAACCAGTGATAGCAAGGTGTGGGAGGTATATCAGTCTAGAGATGGGGAGAAGCAAAGAACCAACTTTAGAGGCTTGGGTTGAACCGATCATGGGAAACAACTCTTTGAAGAGGTTGAAGAATAAGAAGTCAAAGAGTGGAAGCTACAAGAGCGTGTGTAGCAGTGTGATTTGCATTAATGGGGTTTCTGGGATTGGAAAGTCAGAGCTGGCACTAGAATTTGCTCATAGATACCACCAGAGGTACAAAATGGTTTTGTGGGTTGGTGGTGAAGCCAGGTATCTGAGGCAGAACTTATTGAACTTGTCTCTCAATTTGGGACTGGATGTTGGTGCCGATTCTGAAATGGAAAGGGGTAGGATTCGTAGCTTTGAGGATCAAGAATTTGAGGCATTCAAGAGAGTGAAGAGGGAACTGTTTGGTGAGACTCCTTACTTGCTGATAATTGACAATCTTGAGACAGAAGTGGAATGGTGGGAAGGGAAGGATCTGTATGACTTGATACCAAGAAACACAGGAGGAACACACGTGATTGTTACTACAAGATTGTCCAAAGTAATGAGCTATGATACAATTCAGCTTCCACCTTTGCCATTATCTGATGCAATGATTCTGATGATAGGAAGAAAGAGGAAAGAGTATTCGGCAGATGAGATAGACCTGCTTGAAAAAATCAATGAGAAACTTGGAAGGTTGAGCATTGGTTTGTGGTTGATTGGTTCACTGTTGTCTGAACTTTCAATAGGCCCTTCTTGTCTCTATGAGGCCATTAACCAGGTGCCACTCGATGAAGATTCAAACTCTTGCTACATGAGCATTGCAGAAGGGCAATGGTGCAAGAGCAACCCTTTTCTCATGAAGACCCTTCTCTTTTGTTTGGAAACTTTGGAGAAAACTAAAGCTAAAGGGAACCTTTTGGCCATAAGAATGCTGCTTGTAAGTGGCTGGTTTTCCCCCTCTCCCATTTCATCCAGTTTATTAGCCAATGCAGCAAAGAGCATTCCTACAGTGGAAAGCCGTCTCAAGAAGTGGACCAAATCTCTGAGCCTAACAACAAGTTGTTTATCACCACGGACCTGGAAAAATGAAGAAGAATCAGCAATGCTTCTTGTGAAAATGGGACTAGCTAGAAGGGCTAATCAACATGATGGATGTTGGCTTCATTTCCACCCCATAACACAAGCATTTGCCAAAAGAAAAGGTGGTTTGCAATATGCCAAGGCTGCAATTCAAGGAGTGAGGAAAATGGGAAGCCAAGTTAACTCAGATCATTTATGGGCCTCAGCTTTCCTTGTTTTTGGGTTCAAATCTGAGCCTCCCCTGGTGCAGCTGAAGGCAATTGACATGGTTTTGTACATCAAGAGAACAGCTCTTCCTCTAGCAATTCAAGCCTTCACCATTTTCTCAAGATGCAACTCATCCTTGGAGCTCTTGAGGGTGTGCACCAATGCTCTTGAGGAAGTTGAGAAGTCTTTTGTGTCTCAAATCCAAGATTGGTCTTCCCATGGTTCAGTTTGTTGGAAAAGGAGGCTGCAAAGAGGCCAAAAAGTAGATGAATATGTATGGCAGGATGTGACCTTGTTGAAGGCAACACTGCTGGAGACAAGAGCAAAGTTGCTAGCAAGAGGGGGCCATCTAGACAGTGCCAAGGAACTATGCAGAACATGCATCAGTATCAGAACTGTGATGCTTGGCCATAACCATGCACAGACCTTGGCTGCTCAAGACACATTGGCAAGGTTGGTCAGAATGAGGAGCAAGATATGATGATGAGAGTATGTTTGTTGTGTCATCACTTTTACTGTTAAAAACTTCATACAAACAACACCTTCAGTGAAGTTGTGTAAATGTTACTGTGGCAATAAGCATTACTGTGTATGAATGTACTACTAATATTCCTTCTCTGCCTCAAAAAACAACCATTACTGTGCCAAAATTGTTGCTCTTTGTTAGAGGCATTTACTGTAATGTTGGAGAAAACTACAGTGCCAATGGAAAATCTAATAGTTCTTTTGAAGCACTATCACATTAAATTTTGAAAGTGAAAAAAATGCAAAGTATGTCCCTCAAACTGTTAAAATCACTTTAATCCAAAATTTTAAACTGTAGTTTTTCTTTTAGTTCAATTATAATATTTTTATATTGTGTATTTTACTATTACTATATTTTTTAAAAATCTTAAATTTTAAATAAATTAAAATTTGACATTTATTTTAAGTAAAAATCATACTTTCACAATGCTAAAACAATAATAAATAATGTAAATATTGCAATGGTTGCAATATTAAAAATACTGAAAATAGCAATAAAATAAAATTTTCATATATGAATATCAATAACTTGAAGTATAATGTTTGAATAATAAAATAAATAAATATCATAACAATATAATAGTTAAAATAAGCAATACAATATAAAAATAACCAATAAAAACGATTAGAATAAAAAAAAATATTTATCATTATATCTTGAAGGTACACTGGGAATAATAAATATTATAAATAGTATAAAAGTGAAAAGGATTATGTAATATAGAAATATCAAAATAATTAAAAAAAATAAATAAATTTATTATCTTTCATTATCAGTTTGCCATCCATAAATGGATAAAATAAAATAAATTCTACCTTATGGGTAGAAGAAGAAGAAGAAGAAATGATAGCATTTTACCTTAGGAATAAAAAAAAAATTATATTATGATATGTTCAAGTTGGAAATGTTATATTCACGTAGGAATTAAAATAAATTCTAAAACAACTTCCAATTTTCACCACATTTTATTTTTAACTAAAAAGTTAAAAAAAAATCCAAAGAATTAAAAATCTTTATCAAACATTTTTTATGAAAATAATTTTTAATATTAGTCTCATGAATATTATTCTAAATATAATTAAATCTGCTTATGAACAAAAAGACTTGTTGCATGGCCAAGAGAAGAATGCATATATTGTACATATAATGGTCAAGTGAATCTGCTTGTTTAGTTGAAGATCATATAAAAATAATTAAAAATATGTGAAAAAAGAGAGTTAAAAAGTGTTTTATTAAAAGAGTAGAAATAAGAAGAGAGAAGAATGAAAAGAAGTGATAAATAATGTAAAGAAAAGATTATAGATTTCACCTTTTTATGTTTGTTTTAAATGTTTTTCATAAAATAAATAGATTTTCTTTTTGTGTTTGTCTAATTTTTTATTTTTAAAATAAGTAGTTTTTTCTTTTCTTTTAAAAAGAAAATCATAAATAATATTTTTAACAATTAGTTATTCTAAATTTAACCAAAATGTCTCTATATCTATTTAAAAATAATTTTCACCAAACAAACCAATCTATTTATACTTTCACTCATCTATTCCATTTCACTTCAACAAAATAAAACATTAAAACATTTTTATATATTTTAAACAATAATACTAACGTTGTATAATTATTTTAAAATTATAATTTCCATTACTTGCAAAAGAAAATTAAATTAAAATTAGTTGTTTTAAAAATTAATGATAAATCATTATTGAAGCATAATTCATATTATATTGTTATCTTACCGTATACACCATAGATTCTTACACCTCTATTATATTCCATTATATAACACCTTCATAAATTTCTTTTTATATTTCAAAAACAAAATTATACATCCAAATGTAAAATTTGCATTCTAAAATATATAATCAAAAATATTATTTTATTTTGTATTAAGAATCCAAAATATATTTTTTTTGTAATTTAAAAGCACAATGAGACACAAAGATTGTATGTAGAATCGTACAATTATTTATGGAAGTCCAAGTTGAAATTATGGAGGTGCAGGAAGAAATGGCCCACCGTCCATAAACAATAAAAAAAACATGGGTGTATTTGAAAACATTATAACACTTGTAAGTTTCATATTTACGGGTGATTATTGTGAATAAATACTTTCAAAAAGACAGTGATCTTATAAATTTTCCAATAACTTCTTAGAAGAGAAAAATAAATTTAAAGAAATAAAATAAATTAAACTTACAAGTTTTTTCCAAAAGAAAAATAGCATGAAAAGACTGCAACTATTCATAAATTAAGTGAAAACATTAGCATAAAATAAAATTTAATGCATAAATTAATTTTAATCTATAGAAGAAACCCAGAAAGAATTTCAATTCAAAGCCACTGTATTAAATAATGGTCAGATACTTGGGCAAATGTGTTACAATGGAATATTTTACAATTTTGCATCATTAGACACAATTCTCCTCTAATAACCTAGCAGTGGCAGAGGCATTAAAAAGAGATAGTAGAACATTAGACAATATAGAATTCAGCTTACATAGTACATAATTCCAAACAGGAGACAAATTATAATAATGAAAAAAGAAAAAACATAGCAGCATTTCATTTTTGTATAAAGCTGGTGACTAACAGGGAACCATGGTTGACTAGTACAAAACATACCACTACATAATGTCTCCTGAAAGGACTGAGTGACCAGAGATCAAAAGTGCTTCTGATAATCCTGTGATGGAGGTTGCTCCCATGGCCGGAAAAAACCTACACAGAGCAATCAAATTAAGTACATTGCAAATGTGAAATCTGCACACCAATATTTTTATGTTGTTGTTTTATGAATTCTACAATTCATTAATTGCATCACATTAAGCTCCCAATAATCAATTATGTTTCAATTCTTCATCTGGCCATGGTTTAAGTAGCAATCCTTTATTCATATGTTCAGCGCTTCAGGCGCATGTCTATGCAAGCAATGTTTTAATTGTTGATGCAGTCTCATAAACCCCACCTCCCTCACAAAGAACACGCAGAACAGAAATTCCTATGATTCACTTGTTAAACTAGTCTAAACATCCTTCCCAATATAACTGTTGAAGTTTTAGGACAGAGAAGGTAAACAAGAAAATCCTCGGTAAACTAAAGCTTACTATGCTGTAAGCTTGTTACAATTACAAGTATATACATGAAAGGAAGTAATCCTTGAAAAGATGAAGGCTTCATCACCCATACGTCCTCCCCTTTTGAGACCAAAACCAAGTCCCAACAGCTAGCCAGGCAATGCTTCAACACGTGGCCATCATCGTTTTGCCAAACAAACAACTCACTTGAAATATATATATATATATATATATATATATATATATTATATATATATATATATATATATATATATGAATATTTAGGAAAACATAATGATTTTATAGTGGATTACCATCCTGAGTTTTCTCTCAAGTTTGCACATATAAATCATATGCACGGCACATGTGAGTCATGCATCGCACTTGTTATGAACGTAGATAATCCAAGGATCACTAAATGACTAGTAAGATATCTTGTCAGTCATTTAAATGACAAAAAATAAACAATTATTGAGACAATATCTATTTCATGAAAAGGCAACCTACCTCTATTTGTTTGGTTGGTCCTTGCAGGGAAAATAGTTTACCTTGCATATATGCGTGCAGGCTACTTGATTGTCAGTTTGTCATGTATCAATAGTTTTGGACAACAGATCACATGTTGCCAATACAATTGCTCAATAATTAATATTTTATTCCAGCAATTGACAAGGCAACAATACCCTGATTCATACTATTCCAATATAAAAGATTATTCCGAAGTACCCTACAGTTATATATATATACACACACACACACACACGCGAAGGAGATCTGGAAAATATATAGAAATCCTTCTCCTAGAGGTTTTAATGAGAATCACATCATCCCAGTGACTGTCACACGGTGCCTGACGAAAAAATATATCATGTTCACAATAAAGGAATTATCTGGTCACACGATAGTGAACTAACTCAAATGCCACCTAATTTCTACCAATGACTCCCCTTTGTTAGACAGAAACATGACATTTAGATCACAGTTGTAATAGATAGTCAGTTTGCCATTTCAGTATCCTCAAGTACATCTAGTCCATATTTTCTGCACGAGAATGCAACACCGGTAATAGTGGACCACTTCAATACCCAGAATCATGAAAAGAAGTATGCTTTCCAGTTGGCAGATATTTTCCATATCACAATCTGCAATAAAACTGCGACATCACCCACATAGACCACCAAATAGATCTCGGTGGTCACTGTAAATCATCTCAAACTGCTGAATAACAATGCTAAATCTCCCCAATCATGGCTAAAGTGATGCCTCAATATTCAAGGAGCATTAGGCATTCGGCAGAATAATCAAAACTTCTTATGGTGTTTTCTTCATATAAACCTCTATAGCAATTTATAACAAATTGTGAACGCAGACGGCAGCCATAAAGAGAAAGACATAGACAAAAGAAATTTTACCTGGTCAGAAGGTATCATCTTAACCCAACCCCCACATCTTTGTCTAGCAATAAACAACCAAACCGTGCTTTGAGAAAACCAATCTGGCCACTTGGCCAACTTTAAGTGTGTATGCACAGAAACAGCCAAACGTATATTTGGAAAAAAGATCAAAGAACCAGCCACCAAGAGCCAGTAGAACACAAAGCAACCATCATGTCCAATCCACCATTGTTCTTGCAAAACGCACAATGGCACAAAGACTTCTAAGTAATCTTTTGGTATAGAGACAATGAAAAGAAGTGCCCAAAGTATAGTAGGGTGAAGATAGAAACGGTGACTAAAATCACCCATGCAATTCAGACCAAGAGTGGAACAAATAACATTGCAATAAGAAACAGAAAAACTAGTTACCATAGATGGGATTTTGCAAGGTAACAGAATTGGAGAAAGAGAGAAAACAGGTGCTTTAAGAGGTCTGGCAATACGATTAGAATGTGAGCAACAACAATTAAAACCTGAACTGTGCAGAAGAACCAGTCAAGGAAACATGAGGAGCCTCATACAAAGGGAATGCTCAGCAGAACTTTTGAAGGAGGTTACATTTGCATCGATTAGGTAGCAGTTTGCAAGAACATCAATACCCTTTTTGAAGCCAAGAGTACCCCTAGAACATAAATTTGTGAACCTTGGCACAAAGTTTGTCCCATTCAAGGTCAAGAACAAAGCACATGCACGGTGCAGCAAAACCCACAAAGGGACGAGAGATACAGATGAATGTAGAATAAGAATAATCTGGTTTAGTAAAACCAAAGGGGTTAGCAACTAAGCAATCCACAATGAGAACTGCATCACCCACCACCACAAAATCTCAAAAGAACATTACTTTGAAGGGCTAAAGTATGAGCATTCTTTTAACTAACAGTCTTTACACTTTAAAATGCCATTTTGCTGAGGGTTGAGATTGCATGAAGATTGATGAAGTGTCCCTGCCCTATGTGGTCAAAAAGTTGTAAACAAAGCAGAAAATTATTCATGGCCGTATCAAAACAGAGAAGATATATCAAGGTACATATTTGATTGTGAAAGTACAAAAGGATTCAAATATAGAAAGCAGTTCAAATATTTTCATTGTGATTATGAAAACCTAGTGCAACAAGAATAATCATCAATAAATATCAAAATACTATAATTCCAATATTAAAAAGAAACCCTAAAGTCTTACATTGACTAAAAGTACTGTCTGATAGGAGCTTATAAAGGTTAGGCAGCCCCTCCTTTTACAAACTAATTTGATAGGGATGAGTTAGACTTAATTTAAGATGATATCAAATCTCGTCCTAGATTTACTATTGGACCATTTACCATATCATCTACATACTATAGAAGCAGCGCAATTAGGATTGCCGATACCAGGGTTAACTAGTTCAAAAGGAGGACCAACTAAATGATCAACACAAAAATGAAAATTTTGGAATTTGTGGCAGTTTTCTATTTAGCAGAAACCAACAGTAATCAGTGTGACTAAACCTGAGAAAGAATTGATTATTACTTAAATAGCCACGAGCAACTATCCCTACATGGTTACCCCGTTCAGAAAAAATGGCAGAGAAGGAATTGATGAATCTGTATCAAGATATACAGTAGCATGTACAGGTGAGGAAAATCCCCCATAAATGTAATGGTTAAGCTTTGGTATCATGTCATCAATGACAGCTGACACGTAACAGCAAAATGAGCTTTTGGCTTCAGCAACCTTAATCTAGCCTAAGTACAATTTTGAACAAATTAATAGATGGTTATATTTCAACCACCTCAAAAGTCCACTTAGTATTAGTGCAATAACCTACCCAATCACCACTCAAAACTGCAGCATCAAATATCCACTAAAACGAATTACATGTACTTTTAACAAATAGGAAAACAAACCATTAATAAAAATCTGGCATACTTAATTCTCCGAGCGACATATATATCGAATCATCCTCAGCAAGTGTCCCCTGGAACCAAAAAGAATGAATTATATGGAAATCATCAAATATGATTATTAATAAATATCTTATCAGGATAAATAATCATTTCATTGTAGATTAAAAAAGCATGCAGCAACCATCAAGTCAGCAAAGGCTGTTAAACGGACTGGTAGAAATATATATCTAGATTTGAAGGTAGTATTGTACCGTTCCATTATGAAGGCCCATTTCGTTGTGCACAGAGCTTATGTCAACGGGTGGTACTGAAGAACAGTTAGGGAAATCTGGCCCAAGCAACTCTGATATCATAAGCCCATATCCATCCTGAACATCATGTATGTCAGCAGCATTTTGAGCTTGGTTGGAAAACCCTTCAAGGCCAGGAAACATAGTTTCTGTCCTGTGATTTCAAAGACAACATATTACATAGAGTTGTGGGATATATGAAGGATGTTTAAAAGTCCATGCTCCAGCAGGTATTTTCACTAAGTAACTGAAAGAAGCAGTGAAAAATAGGAAGTTGGAAAGCTAACATAAAACTTAAGAAGGGAAGGAAGAAGGGAAGGAAGTAGGAAAGCATACTTTCTATCCATATTGTCAATTGACTTCTCTTCTTGAATGGAATCATTTTCTAAATCAATTACTTCAATCTCTTTGCCATTCGCTGCGTGAGTATTGAATTTGCTTGATACACTAGTATGACTCATGCTCAGATCTATGTCAATTGGCACGGCTTTCTTTGCTTCAGAGACCGAGGGGGAATAAATAAGAACTGGGTGATCAACATGACTTTCATTCCCTTCAGACACTTCAATGAGATTCAGATCACAGGTTCTAAACGAACTCGGCAAAGAAGGCTTCTCGTCCGAACACTGAAGAAAAGGTCTATCTCCACCTACTGTGAACTGAGAACCGCTACCCATCAGGCTCCCCTGATCAGAAGTCATAGTAACTTTGTCAATGAGTGAAATACCATCTTCTACCTGGCTCTCTTTCACTTCAATTGGATTACCATGCAAAAAGTAACCCCCAGTCTTAGGAACAAGGGAAGGCAACCATTCCCTCAGTCTCTTGCTGTCCTCCCTCACATCATCGTCTTCATCTTCCGCAACCCGCTTTTGACCCTGTTTGCCATCCAAGGAACTGCAAACTCCATACCCCGGTAGTGTAGCACTAGACTCTTGGTTGTTATCCTGAATAAAGCTTCTATCCTGACCTGACTGACATCCTAATTCTTTCACATCATCGACTTTAGACACAGCATCTAATTCTCTCACATCCTCAGCTTTAGACACAGCATCCAAGTCTCTCACATCCTCGGCAACACTAACAGGTTCTACCTCGGCAACATCCGCATCAACATGCACCATATCATAACTTTTCTCCCCTAGTAACTCACCCGATGAGGAGCCTTTAACAGACTCATTTTCAGCCAATACTTCCTCAGCTGAGTCAGCTCCTTTAAGATCCCCTACATCATGTGCACTCCCAGTACCATCTCCATTGTTCCAAGCTTTCAAATTCTTGCGTGTGATCGAAGAGCGCGTCCTGGTGGGCACCTTCACAGACTTGCAGAGTGAAACCAAATCAGCAACAGCCCCACTAGAGCCACTATTCTCCTGATCACTCAACTGCGCAGACACATTCCTCAATCTCTCACTATCATCATCGCCAGCACCACCATCCTTCACCTCCTTAACCCCAACACTCACACCCTCCAAATCATTACCAACACCAACTCCCATATCCACATCACACACATCTTTCCCTGCACCACTCGGCTTCGTCTCCACCAATTCAGCACTCACCCTCTCCTTATCCCTATCCTTATCATTCAAATCACCACCATCCTCACTTCTGGGCGAAAATTCATTCGAATTTGATTTTACCAAAGCATCGTCACTACTATTCAGGTGTTGGTGCTGATGCTGGTGCTGGTAATGGTGCTGGTCCTCCTCCTCTTGATGTCTAACACTAAATCCACCACTTTCATAATCATCATCTTCACCATCCCTAACATCGTTGGCCACGCGACCAGACCAAGATCCATTCCTCCTATACTCCCTCCCCCAATCCATCCCATTGCTCCTGCTGAAGCTCCCTCTCCTCCTCCCCTTCTGCCCAAATTCATCAAACCCCAATTTCCTCCTCCCATCCACGCTCCCAAGCCTCGCCAGCGCCGACTGCCGCCCGCCACCCTCCACGGGAGCCTTTTGGTTCTGCCACTTCGTCGGCAACGCGTTGGGCGGCAGCAGTCCCTGGGAAACCAAATACTCCGCCGCCAGCCGCCCCGCCTCGACAAATATATCCCCTCTCCGTCCTCTCCCGAGACCCCCTTCACGCTGCCGGTACTCTCCCGTGTAAAACCCTCGCGGACTGCGCTGCCGAGTCTGCATAATGCCCTTTATTCTCCCCCTTTCTCTTTGCGCGATCAGATCAACCCAATTCAAATTACTCCCCTCAAAATCTTCAATCTCTGAGCCATACAAGAAATCAAGGTTCCCCAAAAAGAATAGAGGAGTTAGGTTTGAGGGTTCTGATGAAGTGGTTGTTGATCAGCAGTTGCAACTACAGAGGCCGCAGATTGGATAATTGATTCGTTACAATTCAGACTTTTGCAGAACACGAAGCTATGATCGAACCTAACAAATTGAATTGTCACCTCTCATTGTGTTAGAATTTCCTTTTTCTTCCTTTCTTTGTGAAAAGTCACTGCCCTAAGTCAATTTCATGGCTCCAACATCAATTTGCTATTACATGACACCTATATATATATGAATCACTGATGTCTTCTGCGAGCTATTACTTTCAAAAATGAAAATGTTTATCAACAACTTTGATTTCTGAATAAAAAGCAAACAGAGTTAAATATATTTTCATGCTTGTAATTAAGGAATAATTTTAATTTTTATAAACTTTTAATTACACCTTCACTTCTTAATTTTCTAAATCAATTAATTCCGTTTATAACATGTCTCGCTTTCCTAATAAGTTATTTTTATTCTCTTTAATCTAAATATTAAAGTGTGTAAATTGATTTAATTTATAAAAAAAGTTATTTAATTTAGATATTTTATCTTATCAATTATAATTTTGATATTTTAATAACATAAGTATATAAATCGACAATTAAAGAAAAGGGAAAGAAAAATCAATACAGTGATATATATTGGTTTTGCTAAATCTACAACCAGTTTTCTTTCAATAATAAGGGAAATTTATTATAATGATTGAGTTTTATCAATTCAAAAAAACAATTCTAACTTTCTAAACACCTTGAGAGTAATCCCAACCCTTAATGAAGAACGCAAAGGTTCTTTCATTTTGGTTAACTTGCACAGGAACACAATCCTCTTGATTGCAAATGTATAAACTAATCTTTAAGGAATACACCAATAGTGTAAATATGATCAAGTCTCTTTTAGCTCAACTTTCTTGTAAGAATCTTGATGATTTAACCCAAACTGTGATCTTGATTCTCCAAGACGTTCTTAGACGTTCATACAATCAATACTTAATCAACAAGTTAGTTATGAAAATGAATGTTTAAAGAATTGTATTGAAACAATGCGCAATGATCATATTTATAGGATTTTCAAATTTTGACGCACTTTGATCGATTATGCAATTAATTTAATATGTTAAGTTTTTCCTCTTGCTTTAACTCTGTTTCAGATTTAACAGATTTAATGGGGCATGCAATTGATTACGTAAATCATACAAGCCAACAACCAATTAATATGATTGTTATAAGCAGTTAAGACTTTGAATGAAAAAGGATTTTCACACCATTTTATTGATTAGGAAACTTGTGTAATTGGTTAAGTTCCATAGTTAAGAAAATTTTCAAATAAATTTCCATTTTAAACACACCAATACACTCAGCAAACACATGTTGGCATATCAACATGTTTTAATTGATTATACAACAAATGTAATTGATTACTACACAATTGTTTTGTCCCGATTAAACATGCATTGAAATCTGGAGAAACTTAACCGATTATATATTGTGTCTAATCAATTATTTTTACCAGAAATGTGATATGGAATATGTTTAAACTTATGATTCATTTACAACCAACGAATACATGTATTACACATTTCAAGCACAAGCACAGTAATGACCAAAAAATTGTTATGTCATTTGTTGTGTAAGAAATCATAAAATATTTATTTTGTTCATTATCAAAAATACATACGTGAGATGGATATAACTAAATATAGCTTCCCTTATTATTAACAAGTAAAGTTAATCCTAGGAAATTCAATATTGAAACGAGGCTTGTATAAGTGGTTTGTAAACATTGATTGATTAAGTATGTTGTCAAAGTTGGTTATTTGTGATCATTAATGTTAAATAATTATATGACTTTCAATGCATGTAAATATTTATTATGTTTTGTTAGGTATCATATAAAAGTATGTTAAGCATGTTTGTAGTCTCATATAACCCAAATCCAATTAGCTTCTTGTGTTACTAGTTGATAATAACTTTTGCTTTGTTAGTCAATAAATGGATTGGAACATTGTTTGTCATTAATGGATTGTATATGTTTCATTTTTTTAGAAGGTGGCTTATGGCTGTTATCATAATGTCTTTATCTATTGTAGTGAAAATAAACCTCTAGTAATGTTATAACAAAAGTAATCACATCAATTACATGTCCCAAAAACATAAGAAAAATAAATAAATAAAGAAACCATGCTTCTCTATCAACAAAAAATACCTAATTGATTTTTTAGAAAAATCAATGTAGTCATTTAGAAGTATCATATGTCAATGTAATAATTTTTAGTGTATAAATATGCTTTTTTTTAGTTAATAAGAAATTATCACAAATTCATACTGTATAAATATTTCAAGAAGTATGAGATATATATTATGGTTGCATGATTAATGATTTTAAAGTTGTATTTGTAGTAGCTAATTATTCAAATTTGAACTATATAGTTTGTTTTCAAATATGTTGTGATATGATGAGAGTCTTTCGTTGTTGTTTAAAGTGATAAAATGTAGTAATTTTAGAAAAAAAGGTACATAAATTTCTTAAAAAAAAAATACCAAATAAAAGTAATATTTTCATTATTGGAAGAAAGTTTTGTTGCATCTATTTGAATAGATATTAAGACAAAGTAACTATGGATTGTTTGAAAAGTCTAATATAATTAATAAGCATGTATATGTATCTAAATTCACATCTACCTAAAATGGTTGTTGTATCATGTATACTAAATCACAATCATATAAGTAAATTGGGTTAATAAGACATCTAGAGTAATAATTTTGCATTTTCCTCCTTAAAATATCAATTTTTGTTTTTAAAAACCAATGATGTTTATGGAGGGTGATTAATTCAACTATGTAAACGATAAACAATATATTAACCTTAAATACTAACTATGTATATTAACATAAGTCACAAATAATTATTTATATTAGAATTACATATAGTTATTTACATGATTAATAATTGCTTTAAAAATGATTAATTCAACATTACAATGGTTTCTAAATTATTTCATTTAATTGTTAAGTATTTTTTTTGAAAAATATTTTTTTAAATTTTTAAATTTATTTAATATTATTTTTTTTATTTTTTTTGAAAAAATACAAAATTTTATATTTTTACAACTATTTTATTTTTATATTTTATGTTAAAAGTGTGATATATTTTTTATATACAAAATAACAAAAGAGATCATTAAAACAACTTTTTGAATTAAAGTTAAGTTTTGAATATATTTGATATCTCATCAATTTTTTAATATTTAGTAAAAAAATGGCAAAAACCTTGTATTATGAGCGTCTATTAAAATGTAATTGTTATAATAATTAAATTATTTACCAATTATTATACAAGAATTTTTGAAAATTATGAAAAAAAAGAGGGTGGACGTTGTTTTCAATCTTGATGAAAACACGCTTTCTGGAAAGGAAGAAGGGAAGGCAGAGAAGGTTGTGTTGTGTTGTGAGAAGTAAAGAAGACGCAAACAGTGTTTTCGATTTTGATTGGATGCTGAAACAAAGTGATTGGAAACGTGCCTAACGCCATTTCCATTTTATGCGCCACATGGAACAGTGACTCCGCGAGATCCGTTCCTTCACCGTGGCTCCATTCAAATGGGTTTTGAAATCCACGAGATTTGAGACACGGGTTTTGGAATTTACGCGATTTGAGAAGTGGGTTTTGGAAAGCTGGAGCCTTTGGTTGATGGGTGTGGAAGGAATCTGAGGGAGTTTTTCGATGTCGGAGGGCGATCAGCGCCGTCTTCTGGGGCTGTCGGAGGATGACGTGGAAGCTCGAGGGTCGGAGTTGGCCGTCGTCAATGGCGGCGGCGGCATCAACAGCAACAACAAAGGTTTGAGGGATTTGTTAAGGTTGTCGGGTCACCGACAGAGTTTCAAGCGCATTGAGAAGGAAGAAGATAGAGATAGAGACAGGGATAGAGATAGAAGGGAACAAAATCGGCATCATCACGATGTGGATCTTGATTCTTCTGTTGAGGTGCTTGGCGACAGTGCACCTCCTGAATGGGCGTTGCTACTCATCGGTTGCCTCATTGGACTCACAACTGGCCTCTTTGTTGCCTTTTTCAATAAAGGGGTATGACAAAATTTCTATCTTTTTATCTTGATCTCTCAGTTATTTTTGACTAATAGATCACATGATGGTGGAGATAGTCAAATGAATAGTTACCAAGGTTTTAAGTTGTAGTTTAACTGGGATCCTTGACTTCGTAGACAGATGTGGATGCAATTATTGTCGTAGAGAGTCCAAAAACCATGACGTTGAGCCAAATTATCTGCCGAGAAATCTTGGTAGTTATGGAGTTTTCTCCACAACCCTGTGTATTGCCTACCAAAATTCACCATAGTACTTAGCAGTGTTATAATGGTGAATGGTGGAAGGCCACAATTCCTCCATATAAACATACCACTATGGCCTATGGTGCCGCCATAGTGGTCTCCCTTCTCAAACTTGCTTTAGGTGGTTAGCAAAATATCCACCTTGCCATTTTGCCATGTTGTTGCTGCCATAACAATGTTGAGACTTAGTGCATGTTGGATTCTCTTTAAAGGAAGTCTTCCAATTATAATGTAAAACGTGATGGACAGGGTAATTGCAAGAAACATATACCAGTACCAGGTGCTTGCTAAGTATGGTTCCAATTACTGGATGTAGAGGGAGACCTATAAAAACTATTGGTCAGACCATTAGGAAGGATTTATAGGTCTAGTTTGTGCGTAGACATGATTTATGATTGAACGGTGTAATTCGATTTCTGTCCCAACTCCTTTTGTTGGTAAAAGGCCCGATGGTTATGGCTGTTGTAAATCTCTCGCCAAAGAAAGGTTTTTGAGTTGCTTTGCTTGAGTGGATTTCCGCTTGTTCTTTGCACTGGTTGCTTATAGTGGACTACAAATAAACATTATCGTGCCATTTGGTTCATGTAGCCAATTCCAACCATTAGTAAAGTGATTGATGGTCATCATTGTTAATTTCTCACTAAGTAACATTTTTTTGAGATGCTTGCTATTGTGGATTTATGGATGAATTCAATAGTGTCATCTAATTCATGTAGTCGACTCAATCCATTAATGAAAAGCTTGCAGTGGTTGCTGTTGTTAATCTCTCACCAAAGAACATATTTTGAGTTGCTCGCTTGTTCTTAGCATTGGTTGCACTTTGTTTGTCTTTTGTTATACAAGTTCATTTAATGGATGCAAGATGTTCAAGTTCTAAAACCAAGACTCTTTCAATGCATATGCAATGTGAGCGTGGATCTTAGTGGATAGGAACAAAAACATTACATAGCATAATGTTAGTAGAAAGAGTTAGTAATACTTGTGTTCCAACAACCCAGATCTTATTTGGACTGTTTGTTTTTTTATTGGACTGCCACTATTATAGAGCTATCAAAGTTCATTTTCTCTAATGTTTAAATTTAGAAGTAAGTAGTGTCTTAAGTTATTAAAAGTTGAGCTGGTTTAGGAATCAGACAACTCATAATATATGCTGTAGTTATTTGCTCTGGTGCATAAAGCATGTGTCTGAACCCATGTGGTTAAATCGAGATTATACTCAGGATTGCGAAGGGTTCATATAATTGTAAATCGCGGGATCCTAACACAGATCATAGATTTTACTGTTTATACAAACACAATATATATCACCAAACTCACATCCATGAAAATAAAATTAATCCCTTGTCAATACTTAATCAAACTAAGTTTACAAAATTCATCACTTTCTCAATACTTCACTACACTTATATCATCTATTATAAATCATTCAAATTAAAACAAAAACTAAAAGGATCTTCACTACACTTATATCATCTATTATAAATCATTCAAATTAAAACAAAAACTAAAAGGATCTTCATTAGCTCTATCTCCTTCATGAAGCACATTAATAAGAACATTCTCCTCTTCTAGAAGTGGGATAGCAAGAACATCATCTTCTTCACCACCACCTTGGGTTTGACCTTTTAACCAAATAAATGTTCTGTGTGTATCTAAAATTTGTGGCTGAAAAAAAAGGAAAACTTTAATTATATTAATTTTTAATTGGGTGTTGTGGTGTTGCAGCTTTGTATTAATTTTTACTTGGGATATGAATTTTAATAATAATTGTATTAATTTTTAATTGAATGAAATGTGGTGACAACACACATAACAATGAAATTTTTTAATTGCATTAACTTTTAGTTAGGCATAGGTTTAATTTAAGTTGAATTCATTTACTGAAGCAGGTGAAGAGGCGCTACAACAGAAAATTTAAAAAAAAACATAGGTTTATACAATTTTATGATTTTGTACAACGGTCCTGCCAATTCTACTATGTTATGATTATGAGTGTAATTTAACTTGTAAATACTATGTAAAGTCTTAGGACCCTACGATTTTACGATTTGAATCTCGATTTTGACTACCTTGGTCTGAATACTTCACCCTACCAAATGGCCTTGAGGGTGTATGCATCTTTTTTGTTTTTGTGGATTTTTGTTAGCTTTTATCCTTGTGGAAATTTCCTCTCATGTGCTTTGTTGGTCTGCCTCTTCATTGGCTAGCTTCTACTTAAAATATATATATATATATATATATATATATATATATATTATATATATATATATATATATATATATTATTTTATTTTTTCTTTGGCTAGACATCTGATCTATTTTCAAAGTCCAAGAACAACTATGATATGCTAGAGCTTTGGTGACTTTGGTCTGCTCTGCATAATCACGATTGACTGAAATGCTTACAAGTTCCCTTTTTCTAGTATTCCTCGTTGGCAGCTATATCATCTATAAGTCTTTTTATAGCTGTTTTCTTTTATTTATGACTTTAATTATTGAGGTTAATTTTGTTGATTTGGTCATGTGTGGAGAGGACCTACTCCTACACAAGCGGCAGTGAGGCAAATAGATCAGATGGAGGTACCCTGCTGTTTAGAGGAAGAAGGAGACTACTAAGAATTTTAGGAGAAACAAGTACAATCAAAATTATGATATCATTTGATCCATGTAGTCGACCCATCTACTGAAAAAGGCTTGCTTGTAGTTGTATACTTTTGTATTCATAATGTTATCTTGTTAGAATTTGGGCATTTATAAATTATGCTGTCATGGTTGCCAAACCATCTTTGATACCTGTTTTTTGTTTGTTTCTATCATAAATCAAACACCATAATCATTTGTTTATGGGCTATCTGGATATACAAATCCTAATGTTACTAACGATCTTTGCCAAACTTGTTGAGGAAGATGATCTATCTGACGTATACTGGAATGTGGTAATCTAGGTGCATATAATACATGAGTGGGTATGGGCTGGTACTCCAATTGAGGGTGCTGCCTGGCTTCGTATTCAGAGATTGGCTGATACATGGCATCGAATCCTTTTAATACCTGTCACTGGAGGAGTCATTGTCGGAATGATGTGTGGTTTACTGGAAATACTGGACCAAATAAAGCAATCCACTGCCTCTCAAACACAAGGTTTTGATTTTCTTGCAGGAATCTTTCCGACAATAAAGGCTATTCAGGCTGCAGTTACTTTAGGTACTGGCTGTTCATTGGGGCCTGAAGGTCCTAGTGTTGATATTGGGAAGTCATGTGCCAACGGATTCTCACTAATGATGGAACACAACAGAGAAAGGAAAATAGCACTTGTTGCAGCTGGTGCGGCGGCTGGAATTTCGTCAGGTAGCCTGCAATATTGCCAAATTCACTGTTTAAAATGCATTTGATGTTTGTTCAGGCTATAATTATAGAAATAAGGTGCTCATCCTATACAATAAAGAATATTGTTATAATTATAAAAATAAGGTGCTGATTCTATATAATGAGGAATGTCTAGATTATATATGCATTATTAGATTTTTTTTTATTCCCATATATCATATCTTTGTTAGATGATATCAAATTTCCTCTATTTATTGTATTATTATTTTTTCTCAATATAAATAAAATATCTGTGTTGTCTAAAAGTTACATGGTTTCAGCTTAGTTTTTCTCTCTCCATTGGAGTTTAACAGTTCATTTCATATTCTGATCATTTAAATCTCCTTGAATGTTTTCAATGTTGATTTAGTCAATGAAAAATTGCTAAAGAAGAAAATTGTTTATTGGTTCACCATATGTATGTACTCATTGTAGTTTTCCCCTAATATATCCCAGTATACATGATTGTGTTAGTTTTTTTCTACTTTTTCATAAAAGAAGAATGACAACTGCTATAGCTTGACACTTGATAGTAACACCATAGCTGAAAATACCCTGTATAGCATTTCTATTGCAGAGGGAGATCTGACCACTATCTGAAAAAATTCCAGCCCTTGCGACTGCCATTCTTCACAGGGTGGTATTTCCTTTCACTGATTATATCCCATCACATGTTGAAATTTTCCTTAAAAAGTTGCTGTCAATAGGGGAGAACCAAACCACTTAAGTACTCCACTGAATATGTCATACTTTTAGGTATGGCACTTTGGCTCCCATAATTCCTGCATCGTTATCTAGTACTGCCCTTGAAAAGTGACTCCCACTCTTATCTTTCACTCAGCCTTTTTGTTCAGAGCCTCCATAGGCAGCCCTTTCTAACAGCTAGTCCGAGTTTTATGTTATTTTATTTTTTATTTTTTTTATACAAAAGAAACTTGTAAGGAAAAAGAGAATGTACAGTTGAGAAATTTAAAACACCCCCCCTTAAAGAAACAAAATAAAAATAACTGTACTGAGAGAAAACTAAGTACATCAACAAACTGCTCCATTCCCTTTGAAAATACCATGGACTGAGTTTTGGGACTAAGGAAGCCAGCCATGTCACACAAAAGAGGGAGAAGAATTTTTGGTTTTGGTTTTAGTTTCTTTCCATTTTTTTTAATTCTAGCTTAACAGTCAGCTCAATATTTAGTTACTTGTTGCAAAAGGGCAGGGTCAGACAAGAAAAGAAACTTGGGATGCTTATATCAGCTATTTTTTCTCCCCTGCACCTCCCTTCTTGTGACCTAAGAGGATTTGTGATTGATCCTCCATTTCCCTTTCCAGTCTTAAATTATTCTTTTATGAAAAAACTGTGTTGTTGATGTTATCTCGTAAGTAATGAATTGTTTTAGCTAATAAATTTGTAGCCATATGGCATTTAATCTTTCTGTTATGTCACAGCAAACAAGTTGAACAGACCTTAATAAATTTTTGATGAGCATTAAGTTTACACAATACTCTTTGGCAGCTTTTGAATGATTTTTTATATAGAGCTATGAATTAAATATAATAAACTGTTATATACAGTTTTCAAATTTTAGCTTTCAATTTTCTTCTCTTCAGGCTTCAATGCACCAGTTGCTGGTTGTTTCTTTGCTATTGAAACTGTGCTGAGGCCTCTCCGAGCAGAGAACTCTCCCCCATTTACAACTGCCATGATTATATTGGCTTCTGTTATCTCATCAACTGTATCAAATGTTTTACAGGGGATCAAATCAGCTTTTACAATTCCCGAGTATGATTTGAAATCTGCTGCTGGTACTTCTCTTTAACCCTGCTTTGTATTAATACATGCAATTTTCGGTTTGTCATCATATGTGCCTTTTCACATCTATTATCTCATATTATTGGTTCTTTTAACGATGTTAATGGCACATTTCTTGGAGGATTTTGGTGAAAGTATTGCATATATGAATTATGAAAAATACTTATGACTTCCTAAGAATTTCACACTTCTTAGTATCTGTTAGAATAATTATTAAAACTGAGTATGGTAGAAGAATTATTAAGTCTAAACCCTAAACCTAATATCTGTTAGAATAATTTATAATAACAAAATTAACTCCGCAACAACATATTGACCTTCAATAACAAAAGATGTCATGTCATGATTTGTTTGTTAAGAGATACAAGTTTATGGGCAAAATCATAAAGTTGCTAAATGTCTTCTGCAATAGTACTCTAAGCCTTCTTCCTAAAGGATTTACACATTTTAACTGTTGTCAGAGTTCCCAAGATATTGGGTTCCACAAATTGACACAGTGGAGCACGAAGTTGAAAATCTAGCTTCTTCCTTTGTTCAACACTTCCTAATGATATTTCACTTTTATCCTTTTCCAAGTGATCATGGAAAGCTTAACAGATGCAAACCAAGATAAGTAAATTTTGCCATTAAGCTTTTCTAAAGTACTTGTGGTAGGCACATTAAAAGAGTGGACAGGTCCTAACATTTTTTGAGAAGGAAAGGTTAAAAATAGAAACCCACAAAACAAGGTGTTCAACATTCCCTGGTTTAGTAGCTTCATCTATCACCTTGGCCTGTGTTCCTTTTTCTTTAGTCTCAGAGGCCTACTCTCTGCAACATTTGCCTGGGTGTTCCTCATTGTGTTCCCTTCCTTTTTTCAGTGGTCTTTTTTGTTGTTGTGTTCTCCTTCAATCCCCGGGAATCAGTCTCTAAAAATGGAAAAAAAGGTGTTTGGAATCAGTTATATTATATCAGTCTGACCAAAATTTATTTTGGGAACAAACCATGCTAATTATTAGCAGCAAATTCTTAAATTTCAGTTCATTAGAAACTCCTAAACGGTTCTGATTCTAAAATTTCTGACATCATCCACACTTGCCAGATGGTGATCCACAAAGCAGGGTTCTGAAATGAGTTATCTTTGTACTATACTTAACCAATATGACATATATGTCCTAGTTTGAGGAGGAGTATTAGAGATGTGGATTGTGTCTGTCAGTGTATCATTTAAATATAGTAACTAATAATTGTGTGGTATTTTGGTATCCACGAAGGTTGAGTATGTGTCATAATTGATAAACAATTTTCATGATATTCTCTTTTCTCTCTCTCTCTCTCTCTCTCTCTCTCTCTTATACAAATAGAATTATTTATTTTACTTTATTTTTTCTCGTCTTTTAAAATGTTTTATTCAAAAAAGCCTTGATCACATTGTATTGAACTGAAACGTTTTTGCCTATGCTCCAATGTACATAAGCTCTATTTTCGATCAGTATTAAGCTCAACTATTTGTTTTTCAATAGAAGAGAACCTTACCATGATTCTTGAGTCTGATATGTGATCATGATGTTGCTTGCAGAGCTACCTCTATACCTGATATTGGGAATGCTTTGTGGTGTTATAAGTGTGGCCATGACTCGTTTGGTTGCTTGGTTCACCAAATTATTTAAGTTTATTCAGGATAAGTTTGGCATTCCTACTGTGGTTTGCCCTGCTTTAGGTGGTTTCGGAGCTGGGATTATTGCTCTTAAATATCCTGGAATATTGTATTGGGGTTTCACAAATGTGGAAGAAATTTTACGTACCGGAAAGAGTGCTTCAGCTCCTGGAATATGGCTTCTAACTCAATTGGTAGTTTCTAAGGTCATTGCAACAGCTCTTTGCAAGGGATCTGGGCTAGTTGGTGGTCTTTATGCTCCAAGTTTAATGATAGGTGCTGCAGCTGGTGCTGTCTTTGGAGGCTTTTCCGCTGAAGTTATTAATTCAGCAATTCCTGGAAATGCTGCTGTTGCTCAGCCCCCGGCATATGCTCTGGTAAGATGACTATACTGTAAGAGTATGTTTGGTTTGGGAAAGAAAGTGAAAAGAATGAAAGGAGAAGTAAAGAAAAGGAATCAAAAGTAAGATGTTTTTTTAAATTGTTTGGTAAGGAAGAAAAGAAAAGTAAAATGTAGAATAAAACACAATTATTTTAATGAATAAAAAGTTGATAAATAATACTTTTATAATTTCATCATTGAAATATTAAAATATCGAGTCTGCAAATCATATTATATGTAATTGTTTTATTATTCATTTTTTTTTACTCTTATATGTTTTGAAAATAAACTCCAAAACTAAAAGAAAATATTATTTTATTTTAATATTTCAATTATTTATTATTGTTAAAAAACTCGCTGCAAAATGCAAAGTTTTGAGAGGCTGCTTGAGGTCCTTCTTTCTGCTAGCTTTCTGTCCAGTGTAGAAAGGATTTCTTTTAAGGGGTTAATGTTAACAATAATATTCATTTGGCTGATGAAGATTCCGGTAGTTACAAGTTAGTCTAACTTCTGCAGGTTGGAATGGCGGCTACATTAGCATCTGTTTGTTCTGTTCCTTTGACTTCAGTTCTACTTCTGTTCGAGCTCACAAAAGATTATAGGATACTGCTTCCACTCATGGTAATCCTTCAATGAAATTCTCTTAGCAAAATAAGAAAATTGCAGTTTGTAGCATGTGTAGTTTTCCGCTGCTCTGAAAGTTTATACGACTAAGAAAATTGAGTTTATCTCAATTGTAAAACAAAAGTGTCTAGTGTAAATATCTTTCTTTTTGGCAGCCGAATTATTAAAGATGATTGGTATACTGAAACAATTCCTGCGTCATATTGATGGCTATCGATGATTCCATATATCTTATATTACACTGTGGCAAGAGAAATTCTTTGTTTATGATACCATGACTTTGTTGTGTTTTGATATGAAGTTGAAATGTGTATTATCGTTCATCTATGCAGTTACAAAAGAATTGCATAATTTTCTGTTACTTCAAATTCATGTGTAGGCATTATTGCTTATGTAGGCAACTTTCTCTTTTCGATGCAACCTTCTTTCCTTTTCACATTAACAACTTTAGCCCTACAACTCATAATGCCGCAGTAGCTTAATGAAATTAGTATTTTCTTTTTCAACATCCATGTTTGGTATCTCCACTTAATGGAATGAGAGAGAGCATTGATTGAGTGATGCTGTTTTGCATATTTTGGCAAGGAATAAATTATTCAAGTTTTTAGTTCTTGCGAAATTTGCCCAAATAGCAGATATTTGTAATTTAGCGTTAATACTTCTGTTTCAACTACTCTACCATTGTAAATGCATGTAGTATTTTCTATCAGCCAGAACTTGTGGCTTTAACTTTGAACCTCAACCTTGTTTTATTCAGGTTTCCCATCTCCCTTAACTTTTGAATTGGTCAGCTTTTTATTGTAGTGAAAATTACTTATATTTTATTGTTCTCATATTTGTCTTTGTGAATCTTGCCCTTAGGGAGCTGTTGGATTGGCAATATGGGTTCCTTCAGTGACAAACCAGGCGAAGGAGAGTGATACACCCGAGGCAAGTAGCTCATTAAGAGGATATTCTCCAGTTTCACATGCTGGAGATGATAATGAGGGTAACTGGAGACAAGTCAATGATGGGAATGATTTAGAGCTCCATATTGTTGGGGATGGCGCTGATCTTGAAACAACTGACAAGGAACTTCTTCTGGACAATCTTCAGGTTGAGAAAAGATTTCGCATTTCCTTTTGATGATTGCCATTGTCCATCTTTTGTTGATAACTGTGAAGCCTGTTGACTTATCCTTTTTTTTTTAATCTGTAAATCCTGTTGCCTTGACTCTATTATTATTGGTTATCAGGTTTCTCAAGCAATGTCAAAACAATATTGTAAAGTTTTGTCATCTGCAATCTTGAAAGATGCAATAAAATTGATGCATGACAGCCAGCAGAATTGTGTGCTGGTAGTTGATAAAGAAGATTTTCTGGAAGGAATATTGACATATGGTGACATAAGGAGGTGTCTGTCTCAGGAGTCTCATGACACTTTGAAGAGTGGTATAGTGGTTGTGGATGTACGTAGAAAATGCCCCTTCTATTTATCTTTTTGAGAGCCATGTCTGCTTGTAAAATGTTATAGAAACATTTGATTTTCTAAGTTGTATAATTCCTGCAAAAGAAAAACAAATGTTGGCAAGAACTGTTTTCTGAATACATTTTAGCAACAAACTGGACTGAGAAAACTGTCTTCAAGATTTCGGTCCAGCAGGAATAAAATTGCTACTATTGCTTTTATCTTTTGGAGTTCTAATAATGCTTTGATGAGTGAATTTTACATGCACTGCTGAGAAAATACATTACTGAAATTCATGTCTGGATCTTCATGCTATACTGCTAGGATAGAATTGTCACTAATTTATTTTTGAAGATGTTATTTATTATACTTTATATGTTCCATTGTTGCCAGTCTCTAAATCTCTAATGATAATTCAAATTGGATATTTGACAGTCAAACACATGCCTTGTTTCCTCTGTTTGTACTCGAGGGATGAGCTATCGTGGACGAGCTCGAGGAATTTTGACCTGCTATCCAAATACTAGCTTGGCTATGGCCAAAGAGTTGATGGAAGCCAAGGGCATTAAGCAATTACCAGTGGTTAAACGTGGTGGAGATCAGAGTAGAGAAAGAAAAAGGAGAATTGTTGGTCTTCTTCATTATGATGCACTATGGCAATGTCTCAGGTTTTTCTTAGAATCTGATTCTTGTTTATTATACTCTTACACAACACAAAATCTGGGTTTCCCTTTGCAGCATATAAAATGCCTTTTAGCTCTGCCCTTTGGATCTTTACTGTTGTTATAGCCTTTTCTTCCCTTCCACTATTTGTTGAGTAATATCAAAATAAAGTCAGAATTTCTTACATTTTCTATGTCATGCATTATTTGTAGGAATCATATTTAATTGCTGAAGTTCTCTAAAGTCTGAATTGCCTTCTAAGGAGAAACTCTAAAAGCAATTTGGTGTTGATTTTTGTATGTTTTATGTGCAGGAAAGAGATTAATCACAGGCAAACAGCCTATCAAAATCTGACAGATAACAGTTTGGCAGTGACAACAACAAATGGTCATTAATTGTGTTCAATCTTTTTGGTTGCCTTGAAAAGTGAGACTATATATAATTGATGTATATTGTAGTGCCAAAAAATATGGTCATTTGATAAGGAAGAAAATATTTCCAACCCCCACAAATTAAGATCATCAGCAATTCTAAATCATAGCCTCAGATTCTTTTGCATAAATTAGGACACTGCAGTGTGTAAAGTAACTCTATAAGAGGCAAAGGACTATGGAATACAGAGGGAAATAGAAACCAAGTGTTGTTCAAACACTGAAAATCATTCCTTTTGTACTTCTGATCTTCCTTACCCAATATAGGGCCAAATTATAAGTATTTTCTTAGAGAAATTGTTAAGAAAATAAAAAATGGATCAAAATCAAATATTTTGTTTTTTCTTGGTTAAATTTTTCTTAATTTATTGAAAATAAAGAATTGAATCATTTTTTTTTTATATTTAAATATGATGTTATTTATTTAGTTTTAATTAGTATCTAATAAATATCTTGGATATTGTCTTATGATATGGTTTTATATTTGTTAAATATATATATTTATCTGAACATGATTATAAATTTGTAATACAACTTGTAATTATAAGATCAATAAACTCATTAGTTAATAATAGATAATTGTAAAATTATAAAATTTTTTATGGAATATGTTTTTATTTTTTTTATCTGATTAAAAGCATAGACTGGATGTCTCTATCATTATTTATTTAACAATTCTTTTTATTATAAAATATTTTGCAATTTTACTGTAAAGTTTTACAATTTTATAATGATATAACTCTTAAAAATTGATCCTTATCTGAAACATTAGTTTGACTGTTTAGATTTTATAATAAATTAACATGACTATATTCAATCATAATTATGAGAAATGCTTAGAATTAAAATTGAAATGAGGTATCACAAATAATATTCCCTTTTGTTATCAATGGAAAAATTCTATTGAAAGAGGAAATAACTTAAATGCATCCACTCAATATATTTATGAGTGAATGAATATCAATAATATTTAAGAGAATGTTGATAATAATCAATGAACTCCTTTCTAAATTCTTCCAAAAAAAAGAGAGAAAATAAGATTAATTTTTCCATATATTTTTTAAAATGTATAATTTTTTTTTAGAAATTGAAATATACTATAAAAAAAATTAATTTCAATATTTTCTCTTGTGAGAAAATTTGTACAATAATTTCCATTGAATTTATTTTGGAAGGCAATAAACAGGAAGATTATAGTATTTGAGGGAAGACAAGTTATCTTAGGAAAACTAATTTTTTTTATAAACACCTCTTTCATAACGTGACTTCAATGAAATATTATTCTTAAATTAGTTATTAAATAAATTAATATAAAATATTTGAAATCTAAATAAAGTGCATAATGATTGTAAGATGGATAATTGTAAAGTGACGTAACGTCTATCACTAATTTAAAAAAACTGATAATCTTAAATTTTTATGTGCATACAAACATAATAATTCAATTACATTATTCAAAATTAATAAAATACGAAGGAAATAAATAACTTCAATTATATTGTTAAAAAATTCAATATAATAACTTTAAAAGAAAATTTCAATTCTTTTTTCTGTCATTTTTACTAAGATCTACAACATCATCTGTTCATGTGTAACACATTATACTATCATCGTCAATAATTTCATTCACAAATACATAAACACTAACACGTATAAGGTAAATTACAGATAAAATAATCATAAAAACAAGATACATATTTACTGATTACATAAATCATAATCAACCACCTTATAAACAAAAGTAATAAAAATAGAATCCATAATCCTCTAAATATAACACATCAATCATATTTGATCATCGCTTCTGAAGCCTTGATCTTCGATCCTAAATCCTCGATCTTTGATCTCAACCCTTTATGTCATCATGTACATCACAAACATAGACTAACAGTCTATTCATTCATCAACACCTATGCTAACTACAACACATAAATCAATCACTAACAACATAATATCCTTTAGAGTATCATCGTCATTACGATCATCAACACATGTACCTCCATCATGAATATCTCCATCATGACCATTACCATGAGCATCCACAATACCATAAACACCATAGTGAAAAGAATCAGTCACACTCCTGTATCCTATACCTCACACACCTGTAGCCTCCTCTACAGGTCCCTTGTAGCCTCCCCTACAGGTTCACTTGAGTAGTCCCCACATTTTTCCTGCCACCCAAGGACATGGAAAACACCATCACTCCCACACAAGGAAGGTTTAATACCCGAACACCCATCCCTTTTCACACATAAGGCCAAAGGGAGTCGTTATCTCGTATCAGACGACCGATATTTTCAGGATTTACTAGGTACAACAAGCTCATTGATTACCTACACATTCAGGCACATTCCAACACTCACTCATGCTCCAACTTTAACTGCAAGTCAAACCTGACCCTAAACATAGCCATTAATCTTGTTCTCTGCTTATCATCACGTTCAACAGTTCATATGCTTGTTCCTCGTCCATTTTTCCTAAAGACGCACTTTTCTAGCTAAAATACACTGATAATAATCAATTATTCCAGATAGCTACATTACCAATTTTTCAACATTTCAAAATATGAAAGTATAATCGATTATCTTCTGAAATAATCGATTATTCTAGTGACAAAATTAAAAAATGACGCGCAAATAATTGATTATCACTTAAGATAAGCGATTATTGTCGAAACTAAACTCAGTTTAGATAAACATCAAGTATTCAAACAACCAAACATCATCCCCAAACTACGAGGAAACATATTTAACACATCATAGATGCATTCGGACCTTTACCCTTGTAAACAAACCCAAATACATACATTACATCATTTGAATGATCCAAAACTCATCATTATGCAAATTACCACCCAAACAAAACAAACATACTACATATGATCATCATACCACTCTTTATAATAGATATTTGCATGGTAAAAACTCCAAACAACATACCTTTGTCCCCTCTTAGCATTAATACATTTTATAATGGAAAAACCCAACAAAGCCATACATACTTTCATAGGAAAAACCCAACACAAACATTATATAAACCTTATTATCATGCAGAAACATCCATTATACATGCACATACTCTTACCCAACAATAGCAACAGATAATCATACTTATAATCACATACCCTGTATCAAAATAAGGATTTCCATGGAATAAAATCAAGAATACATAACATACAACAAATAATGAAAACATGTAAACTTCTCCATACCTTGGCCAATACTAAGACTTTTCTACACTTTATAAACACCACAAATCTTCCCTTGCACTAAGGTTTTCTACAACTCCTTTGTTTCTCTCCCAGAAAATGTCTCTTTCTATTTCTTTTTTGTTTCTCTCTACTTTCTTTTTGTTTCTCTCTTTGATGTAGGGTTTCTAAACAAAATGTCACCCCTTTCCCTATATCTTTAGTTTTTATAAATCACGAGAACTCTATATCACTAATATTCCATCACTTAAAATAATAGACTTTTAAGTCCAAATCTATCTAAATCTCCATTTTCCTTTCTTCCACGTTCACACCTCTATTTTCTCATTTTGTTTTATTTAATTTGCATACTTTTACTTTCTACACCCCCTAACTTAATTTTTGCACCAATTAATAAAGGTAAAAAGACCATTTTACTCATAAACCAAAAATACACTTAAAAATATAAGTTTTTCTTAAACTTTTCTCCTTAAGAATAGAACTCATATTCATTCAATCCTAGAACACTCCTCTATGGACAAGCCAATACATCACATTGGTAATACCACACGCATATCACAATCCAACAAACATACTAAACATGTGTTGTACTTACTAAACATAAAAAGAAGAAAATAATATAATAATTATGTCATAACCAACACATATACAAACAAAACATCAAAATTTTCATACTATATTATACTTAATTATTATATTTTTCACGGGTCTTACAAACAAAAAATAATTATTATTATTGTAAATGTATCGATAGCCTTAAAAAAAACATAATTGTAGGAAAATAATAAATTAAGTTGCCATATTTTCATGAGTTGTAACAATTTTTCTGATTTGAATGCTTTTCAAATACACAAGTTTTCTGATAATAAATTCATTTGTGTAAGACCCTAAAAAAATTATAGAGTATAAATTTTGTTGGTGATAGTCCCTTTTTGGTCTAGTGGTTGTGTTTTAAATTTTGATTAACGAATAAATATTTTTTTAGTATTAATATAATTAATCCTTTCCTGTGGAAGCGTAGGCTAGAAAATATTTTATCTTGTTGTTCAATTTTTTTGTTTCAACTTGGGGTCCTCTTGCCATGCAAATAAGAGTTAGTGGTAGGGTCCTTAGTCATTTAAAATTCTGGTATCAACGTGAATAAAAAGCACAAAATCGGAGAGTTAGTTTTTAGTGACTATATGAATATCTTGCCAAAAAAATAGGCAACAGGGATTTATGGGTTATTAAAGTAGAGGGGTTAAGGGAGATTAAATAAATTTTCTGGTTACAAAAGTTTGGAAAGCAGAGAGAAAAATAGTGTGTGCTTTGTGAGATAGTGGCTGGAAAGAAAAATAAAAAGAATAGTTTGAGGTTACTGAGGCAAGAACGTGAGCTTGAAGGAGGTGAAAATTTTGGCTGGAACCTTTGGGCAAAGAAAGAAACCTAGGATCATCCAAGGTAAGGGAAGCTTACCAATATTTTGTGTTTGATGATTAATGTTCTTGTTGGGAATCTTTGCATGATTTATGTCAACACTACTTGCTGTTTAATCAAGATATGATATATACTGTGACAAATGGGTTTGTGAGTCCATATATTAATTTTTGTTTGTGTACGGAGACTAACTGTATTAATCAAGGTTACTGTATGTATGTATCAGTATGTTTATAAATGATGATGTACAGTTAAATTAGGGATGGGTTGGGTGTATTAGATGAGAAAACTGTTTCATACATTTCAATATTATACTACATGCGAGGATGAAAATAGAACCTGTTGGTGTTTATTAAATGAGAGAGTCATGCTTTCAGGTGGGTTTGCGTAAAGTGAATATATGCATAGATGTATATTGTATGAATTGAATGTATGCCAGGGGTTTTGGTTCCGTTCTTAGGTTTCATCATTAAGTGAATGTATGGGATACATGGTGTATGGTATTTTCAGATAATAGTGAATGTGTTGTTGTGTTGACGTGGAAGGAGATTTAAGATTGCATTTCGGGATAGGTTATTATGGT
>NC_028355.1:33536099-33538999 GCF_000741045.1 Vigna radiata var. radiata | reverse complement strand
AGATTTTATTGAAATGATATTATATTAGCATAAAATATAATGGATATTTATTTAGTAGGTGCAGATGTTAATGTAACGGTTCTTTACTTTTTCTTTTTTGGTGTCAGTGGTATAATAAGTTGTGAATTAGGTAAAGTTGGAAGATTGTACGTAGTTGTGAGAGAATAAAATAAGTGTCTAAATCAATAATTTTGTTGGCTGGTGCATGGTACGTGTATGAATTTTTCACAGTACCGAGTTGCTTGAAATCGGTTTTCACTTCAGTACAGTGAGTACTGTTTATTTTTTTTTTTACTTTGGCTATGATAAAATGCTAGAGGTTTGACACAAATGTATGTTAGGGTGATTAGCGATGGATAATAAAATTCGACCAGTATCACAAGTACTGATATGATATGCTTGATATATGTACTCTCACCGTATCGATGTAAAAATCGATGCAGTACCTTTCCTTTTGCGAGAGGGTAGAAAGATAGGTCTCTTCGTCTATAAAAGACGGTAGAAGAGACAAGGTTCGAGTGTCGCTCTTTCTTCTTTCGGGAGGGTAGAAAGGGTAGGATGTCTAGCCCGTAGGTTTCCAATCGAGCTGAGTATAGTGCCCGTTGAACGTAGCAGAGTTTTTACTCGTAAGTCTTGAGGAGCAGGGGAGATAGATCTGAAGCTGCGGTGGAGGATGACTCGAACTATTCTGTTTTGGTGAACAGGTGTCTTGTTTTGGTGAACAGGTGTCCTGTTTTGGTGAACAGGTTTTATATGAGAGAGTACAAAGAGTCAGTGTGTATCTTCTGTATTTATTGATTTTGGTGTACTTAATTGAATACGTCATGTTAACCATATCACTTTGTTTATTAGTAATTGATGTGTTGATGTTGTATTTGAATATGGTAGCTTACCCTTATTGTTTGTGTATGAATGCGATGATCGTATAACTCATGTTGTTATACGGGAGCAGACGTTGATACAGATGTTCCAGTTGATAATTAGAACGGAAAGAAGTCGGGAATGAAATGGGGAAAGATTTTTTTTGTTTTTTGAACTTTTTCAGTTAAATTGAATTATGTTATTTTATTTTCAGTTGATTTGGAAATTTCCAATGGTTTATTATTTATTACCCAGTCTAAGATTTATATGAATGAATTATTTTGTTTTTCGAAAATATTTTTTTCCATAACTATCAGAATTGGGACGTTACAATTTGTGTCTAATGTTTAGCATTATGGATAATTAAAAAACTAATTATAATGTGCAAGTTTCTTCTTTCCTTAACTTCTTAAACTAATTAAGTGTAACAATTTATAGCATCAACTCTATAAATTTTTTTTAACCAAACTCTCAACACATAGTTTGATGACTTACATTTGAAAACTATGTTAACTTACATTTTTTTTCCAGCCAAGTGTGATGTTATATTTCAAAAAAGTGGTTATATGATTATTTAACCAACTTCATCATATATTTAATAATTTTTTAATTAAATTAATCAATCATTTTTCAATCTAAATTTTTGCATTCCTTAATAAAAAATTGTTAAAAAAAACCTATGAATCTCTCAAAATTTTCTAAAAATAGGATGATCATTTATAAACAATGATTTTGAAGTTCAAGTGTTTGTCGAAATTTGTATGATCATTTAACTAACTTCACAACGTATTTAATCACTTATGTGAACTAATTTAACCAAATGTTTGCATTTCTTAATAAAGTGATTTTGAAATTAAATGTTTAATATACATTGATTTTGAAATCCAGGTGTTTGTCCAAGTTTATACGGTCATTTAACCAATTTCATAACATATTTAACCACTTTTTAAAACTAATTTAACTAAATATTTTTTAATCTAAATCTACATTCCTTTCTAAAGCCTTGTTCGCCAAAGCTTAATAAACAATGATTTTGAAGTTTAGGTGACTCTTTAATCAACTTCATAACGTATTTAACAAATTTTTTTGAACTAATTTAACCAATTATTTTTCAATCAAAATGTTTATACCTTCATAAATCATAAAGCTTATTAAACATTTATTTTGAAGTCAAAGTAGTTTTCCGAGTTCATATGATCATTTAACTAACTTCATAAGTATTTAACCAAATTTTTAAACTAATTTAACTAACTTTCAATATTAATATTTATAAAGCTTTCAATTCTCTATTGCTTTAATTTTTTTAGTAAGAGTTTTGGGAACAAAACTTAAATAAATAATCCATGCATAAATTTGTCCACAAGCAATTGAGTTAACTTAATTAAAAGAGTAATTAAATATGTCATGAACTTAGTTAAATGATCATACAATCTTGGACAACCAATTTGACTTCAAAGCAATTTTTATAAACTTTGAATTCCTTAATGCTTGAATGTTTTTCAATGATTGAGTTTTGGGAATAAAACTTATTAATCCAAGGAAAGATTTGGTTAAATTAGAGACATCGAAAGATAACAAGTTATAAATTCTAATATCATGTTAAAAACAATTGCTATTAAGTGTTATATATATATATATATATATATATATATATATATATATATATATATATATATATATATATATATATAAATCACACTTCAAGACTTAACACACATTTTCCAATGAGTCAAAGGGTCAACATTAACGATACAAAACACAAACGCTTGTGTTTCTGCTGTCAGGGTCTAGTCGGTCTAGACTCTCCACTGCCGTCCGCTCGGATCTTTCGTTCGCGATCGGTGCTTCCCTCTTGTTGTCCTGGAACGTCCGGTCGGGTACCTGCTAAAAGCACTCCGACGCTCAAGTCAATGTTCGGTTTTAGAAACTAGTGATAGAAAGAGAAAGTGAGATAAATGTGCATTAAATGTAACCACCTACCTTTCACCTTTGACTTTTATTTATAGTTTTTTCTATGGGCCAGTGATTAGCAGAATCTT
>NC_028355.1:33531108-33534349 GCF_000741045.1 Vigna radiata var. radiata | reverse complement strand
AATTTCTCGTTTTTCCTCAGGTTGCATGGCGACTCCCGGACCCCGCCAATCCAATTTTCTTTCGATGAAAAAGAAAGCATCGGCCCGTGCCGCTAGTTCCGGGCCCAGCCAAGACGTTCCTCCGCCTATGAAGCCGCCTCCCGCTCGGGTGATAGTGGTCGTCCGTGGATCTACTGTAGGGGCTAGTGGAAGTACCAATGTGGCCGCCCAACAAGGGGAAGGGACTTCCGTTCCTCCTCCATCTCACAACACTCCCCTCGTCAATCTAACCGATTCGATGACTGCTGCTCCGGTTGTGGAAATTCCCTCTGAGTCCGCGCCCGTCACTACGTCGGGGCATCGGAAGAGAAAATCGCGGAAAGGGGGGAAATCCTCCTCTAAGAGACATCGCCGTGAAGGGAAGGAGCCGGTTACTCCTCTGCCAGGCGGCGTTTTCAGCCCGGATTACAACGTAAGCCGGTTTATTGAGTTTAATCGGGGACCGGCCTATGTCGCTCTGCTGGAGTCTTTACCGGGTAGAGTCATGCTAGACTCTGTGTCCGAGATGGCTAACCGGACGGCGACCATGATTGACTATATACGCGAACATGGGGATGTTCGCGGATCTGGCGAGGTGAAGAAGCTGTTGATTGAGGAGGAGAAAAAGGTTAAGGCCTTGGAGGATGAGCTGGCGGGCGCTCGACAGGCTCTGGAGGACGAGAAGAAACGGTCGGCCGAGAAGTTTCAGGAAACGACCCAACTGCTTGAGGAGGAAAGGAAGGCGAAGGTCGTCGCCGAAGAGACTCAGAAGCAGTTGGAGGAAGATGTTGCAAGGTTGAAGGAGGTGGAAGAGAAGCTTCAGGGGCGGACGGTAGAGTTGCACACCGAGCTGAAGAAAGCGCGTGCAGACCTTAAGACAGCGGAGGATAAGATAATGTCTTTGAGTGATAGTCTGGTGGCGGAACATGAGGACGGCTTTTACAAGGCCATCCGTCAAGTGGAAGTTCTGCTAAAGGTCGAGAAGCCGCTCTCTCTTGGGTTCGATATTTACAAGGACGTGTATCATGGTGTCTTAACGGACATTAAGGATCCGGAGGAGGCCGAAGCTGGCGAGGAAACTGCCGAAGGAGATGGTGAACGGGTTGAAGTGGTCGGATCTGCTGCCGATCCTCCTGAAGAATAGCTTTTTTTTTTTTTGTTTGTATTTTTACTTGTTAAGTTAGGGACCATTCGGCATCGGCCGGAATGTAAACAGTGGATTGTACTGTTTACTTTTACCGGCCGATCGTATACTTTTTGATGTTTCCGGATTTTTTTTTTGATGAATGGACATTTTGCGCGTTAATTTCGTCATTGTTGTTAATTCATTCTGGTTCCGTTCGGCTCCTGTTACCATTTTTAAAGGGTGAGTTTATTCGTTTAACTTTGAGTTTCGCGCGGGAGATGACGGTGAGTATAAACCTTTACCGTTAAACCAAGTTGACAGGACCGTTCCATTCGTCAACTTGGAATTTACACGAGGTGGCGGGCTTAACCCCTTACCGCCCGGCCAAGTTGANAGGATAATTCCATTCGTCAACTTGGAATTTACACGAGGCTTCGGGCTTGACCCTTTGGCGCCCGGCCAGGTGGACAGGATAATTCCATTCGTCCACGTGGGCTTTAAATGAATGAAGGACGGTGGTACTGCGTGGNAATGAAATTTTCGCATTGCTTCTCGAATTTGGATTGTGTGAAACAACATTACATGCTCAGCTAAAATAAAGTTTAAGATGTGACGCATTCCAAGTGTTGGTAATCTGCCGGCCGTCTAATCGAGTGAGGCGGTATGCGCCGTTGCCTAGAGCTTCTACAACCTTGAACGGGCCTTCCCACTTTGCTGCGAGCTTGCCATGAGCTGCCACACGACGTGCTTCCCCGGCCTTTCTCCATACGAGGTCCCCTTCATGGAATTGACGCGGACGAACTTTGGTGTTGTACTTGCGTTCCACCATGCGTCGGCATGCTTCTGCCCTTAACACTGCCCGATCGCGTCGTTCATCGATTGTATCAAGTTTAACCCGTAACTCTTGGTCGTTTATCTGGAGATTCTCGATGTTTAGCCGTAAGGATGGTTCGCCCAATTCTACTGGTAACATGGCGTCGGTACCGTACGTCAAGTTGAAAGGTGTTTCCCCAGTCGTACCGTGCGGGGTGCACCGATAAGCCCAGAGGACCTCGGGTAAGTGGTCCGCCCACGCTCCTTTCTTGTCTCCTAATCTTCGTTTGAGCTCTGCGACAATGGTCTTGTTAACCGCCTCAGCTTGCCCGTTCGTCTGAGGGTGTTCTACCGAGCTGGTGGCATGTTTGATACCCAATCCTCTGAAGAACGTTTCCAGCCCGCGGTCGACGAACTGCCTACCATTGTCGGTTACGATCGTTCGAGGTAAGCCGAACCTGCAAATGAGTTTCCAGCAGAACTTTTGGACCTGGGAGGCCGTGATGGTGGCGAGGGGCTCGGCCTCTACCCACTTCGTAAAGTAATCGATGGCCACCAGCAAGAACTTGCGCTGCCCGGTGGCCGGAGGAAACGGTCCGACGATATCCATCCCCCACTGAGCGAACGGCCAAGGGGAAACGATGGTATGCAACTTTTGCGAAGGGGTGTGGTGATTGTTAGCATGGGCCTGACATTGGGTGCACCGGCGGGTGAATTCTACCGCATCGGCTTCCATCGTCGGCCAGTAGTATCCTGCTCGTAGTGTCTTAGCCTTGAGTGCTCGCCCGCCCGTGTGGAAGCCACATACTCCATGATGTAATTCGCTCATCACGTACTGTGTCTCGTTCTCCGCCAGGCATTTGAGTAGAGGTGACGAGAAACCGCGGCGGTATAAATCGTGACCGATAATCATGAACCGAGCGACCCGTTTGGAATCCGCTGGGCATAAACTCTCTCCACAATCTTGCTTGCGGATTAAGTTCCGGATTTCGGTCCTCCAGTCGGTGGCGTTGCTCGNACAGGTAGCCAAACATTCGACCGAAGGTTGCAGGAGGACTTGTCGGATGACAGTCGTGAGCTGTCCTTTCTCCTTTCCAGTACTGAGTTTGGACAGTAAGTCGGCCCGGGTGTTCCGTTCCCGGGGGATGTGTTCGATTTTCACATCATCGAACTCCTTCACCAAAGAACAAGCTTGGTGATAGTATTTTAGGAGGTGGTCCTCCCGTACCTGAAAGTCACCGTTCATTTGGCCGACTACCAGCTGCGAGTCAGTTCGGCAGGTCA
>NC_028355.1:33520842-33522148 GCF_000741045.1 Vigna radiata var. radiata | reverse complement strand
CCACCTACCTTTCACCTTTGACTTTTATTTATAGTTTTTTCTATGGGCCAGTGATTAGCAGAATCTTAATCCAGGCCCAATCGCAAGCCTGTTGGGGTTAATCTGGTTTTACCTTAACGCTGTGCAACTTCCAAAATTTCCGTTGATCTTCGCCGGACGNCCGTCTCATTGTCAACGAGAAGCAGTCCTTCATGCGGACATTACANCTGAATGTGGTTCGTCATCTTAGGCTATACACGTTTCGCGAAGACNGGGCGAGGTTTCAGCCGGCCGTGCCCTATCCGGTCGTGTTGACCAGTCGTGCCTTAAAATGGATTCCAAGATCTGGTCTTCGCGTGTCCGGTCTTTTTTGTCCGGGTGGGTCTCGTGGACGGACGGTCACGTAGGGTACAGCTTGAAAATAAAAAAATATTTCTATAAGAATATTTTTATTTTTCTAACATGCCAACTGATATAATTTATTCTACCTAATGGTATTTTTCTATATGACAACCAAGAAAAGCCAAATTATCTTTTAACACCCACGTTAAAGTATCTTTGCCCGAAAAACAAGGAATTTTTTATATGAGATTCAATATATTTATTAAAAAATACGGTTTGACAAAATTTATTAAATCTTATCATCTTGGAATAATAAAAAACACGTTTATTGTATAAAATATTTATATATTGAATAAATTTCATTAATTTTTATTTATGATAAAGTATCATGTTATTGTTCTTATTTATTTATTTAAGATAAGTCTTTATTTAATTTATATTATGAATTTTATAACATTTTTTAAATGTTTAAAATAGGAAAAGAAAATTAAAACAAATTATGCTATAAAAACCATGCAATGAAGGGTCTCTCTCACACAACACAACCTTCAAAAATGGAAGAAACAGTAGTAATGTTCCCAGCTGAAGGCATAGGGCACATTGTTGCCATGGTTGAACTTGCCAAGCTCATCCAAACGCACCGTTTTTCCGTCACCGTCCTCCTCACCACCGGCTTCCTCGACCACCCCTCCATTGACGACTACATCCGCCGAATCTCCGCCGTCCACTCCTCCATCTCCTTCCTCCGCCTCCCTCCCACCACCCCCGCTACAACCGCTGTTAGCTTCGGCGACAAATTCTTCAGCTTCATCAAAAGAAACGCCCCCCACGTAGCCACCACCCTCACTCAAATCTCCAAAACCGCCATCGTCAAAGCCTTTGTAATCGATCTCTTCTGCGCCTCCACCATGGAATCAGCCTCTTCAATGGGAATCCCAGTGTACTTCTTCTTCACTTCCGGCGCCGCCATTCTCGCTCTATACTC
>NC_028355.1:33516911-33520076 GCF_000741045.1 Vigna radiata var. radiata | reverse complement strand
CGCTGAAGGCGGTGGAACTGCCGCAACCCATCTTGGACAGGGACGAACTTGCGTACTGGGACATGCTAGACTTTTGCACGCTCCTCCCGAAGGCCCGTGGGGTTATAATTAATTCGTTTGAAGAGCTTGAGCCTGCGGCCGTTAACGCCGTCGCGCAGGGCACGTGCTTCCCAGACGCTACCCATGTGCCTCGTGTTTACTACATCGGACCACTCATCGCGGAGCCGCAACAATCAGGTTGGCTTTCTTGCGGTAGTTTACCTTAGTTTTACTTTACTTTAAGTTGTCATAATTTCATTCGATTTATCCTAAACGGTAAATTCGAAGTTAATTATTCTATTTTTTTAATTCACTTATTTCACATAAAATTTATTTTAACCAATCTTTATGATGTTAGAAAACCTGACTATCAGGAAGATTACTTTCTTTTAATAAAAATATGAGTGGGTAGTCATGTTCTCCATACCAATGATTTTTTAATCAAAGTTATTATGTTTATTTAAATATATATTATGCCCCCAGAATATTTCAGCAAGATACGCACTTAAACCATCATTTTCCACGACTATGATCCACAAATCATTGTTAATTAGCCACTCTAATATTAATTAACTTCTTCCCATTAAAATAAACATATTTTCATCCCTTTCCCCGCTCTTTCAAATTAAGTTCAACAAAATTAACCTAACCAACTTTAAACATATACATATAAAACCACATCAACAAAACCAAAACCGAAACAAAAAGTATTCACAATCTAGAAATTAGGTTTCACACACCCAATTCAATAAACCAAAATGAAATAAGAAACATTGGTTTGTTTCCCGCCCTAGGAAGAGGTAACATTGTTTCCATGGTGATTCTCCAAACACACATCATCAATTGCTTCCTTGATCACCACACCATGAATAATGCTTACATCTACCCATTAGTGTAAAAAAGATGTTTAACGTCACCTCTTACACATCGATTAGGGGTAAACACGACATATATTGATGAGCGGTGACATTTTCGTAAATAAGTTGGCTACATAGACGTCGGATAGGAGGTGACTCGACGTCTATAGTGTTTTAGACGTCAGGGATACCCTAACTAACGTCTATATGTCAGGTAGGTGAATGACTATTACTTTCCGCCCTATAGACGTTGGTGCCCCTCCTAACTGACGCCTATATGTCTAACAGGTAGGTGGATAGCCATTAATTTCCACCTTATAGATGTCAGGGCTCCCCTAACTGACGTCTATAGTCTGATAGATGAGTGAAAAGTCATTTCTTTCTGCCATGAAGACGTCAGTGTCCCTCCGAACCGACGTCTAAAGTCTGACTGGTAGGTGAAGAGTTATTTTTTTCCGCCATATAGACGTCTGATAGTGCCACCCCGACGTCTATAATTAAATATAGACATTGGTCCCTACTACACCCGACGTCTATATATACCACGAATATTATTTTTTAAATCGAATGAATGTCATATTAGTGAGGTGTCCGACCTATATTCCATTATAGACGTCGGTCTCATGGGCAACTGACGTCTCATTTCTTTTTAAATCAATGCTTGCGAACCAACAGTTTCGCGCACTTCATCGTCATCCTTCGCCTTTTCTCTCTGCCGCATTGCATTTTCAGGTGCGTTTGATCTCTTTTGAACCGTTTATATTTGCTTTTAATCCGATTAAAGTAATTTTTGATGTATTATGTTTCATTTGAACCGATTAAAATTAGTTTTCGTTGCGTTTTGATGCAGTTTTTCTTGTGTTTTTGGATAGCGAAGTGCATCTTCTCCCTTTGCTAGTTTCCTCGTAAGAAAAGTTTGCGTTTTTTTAGATCTCTTGTGGCATTTCTTCCTGAAGCCGAACTTCTTGCCTAGTTCCATTCCCAACGCCAAAGAAAAAGAATATGGTGACAACCACCATATTCTTTTTCGTTGACGGTCGGAATTGACCTAGGAAACGACCCAGGTTCGTCTTTAAGTTGAAATACCGTAAGAGATGCAAAAGACACAATTTTTTTTTACGAAGAAACTAGCAAAGGATTACGCTATCCAAAGGCACGGACAAAACTGCATTAAAACACAATGAACACTTCGTAGACGTTGATTAATGTCATATCTGACGTCTATAGTGTCCTTAGACGTTGGTTAGTGCGACGTCTGACGTCTTTATAGTGCTCTTAGACGTCGGTTAATGCCACGTCTGACGTCTTTATAGACGTCGGTCATGTCAGTGAATCGACGTCTATAGCTACGTCGGACCTGCAAAATCCGATGTCCTATTAACGCCACCCTTAAAAACATCGGTTCAGAATATGACGTTAAAAGCCAAAAATAATAGACGTCTATAACCCTTTCTATATTAGTGACCATATCTCCACCTCTCATCTTTCCATCTCAGCTTCGTCACCAAAGTCATGAACTTTACGAATAGCAACACCCATAATATAGTCACCACCTTCTCTCCAATCTACATGTAAAAACCTTCATAATCAAGTAGCTTCTTCAACAGGAACATCATTGCTTCTTCACTTCCAGCATCGCCGTTCTCGCCCTATTCTCATACTTTCCAAAACTCCACGAACAAGAGTGTGTTATTTATGTTGACCAACAAGTCTTTCTCAATAAACACTCTTTCTACCATGACTTGTTTTATTTTACATTGAGTATTACATGAACTATTTATTGACATGACTCTTCAACTACATCTATTAATTATAATAACAACAATTATTCTTTATTTATATTAATAAAAAGAAAACAGAAAAAAATATTCAAAAGGTATTATTTATTCTTTATTTACCATTTGGTTCAAACGGTGCCGAAAATGGTCAAATGTATAAACACCACAAACCTACTATAGTATCAAATAATTAATCTAGAATGGGAAAAAGGACACAAAATCAATCAAATCTCTTTTTTTATTAAGAGTTTAATTTTAAAATGAATTAATATTGAATTTGACCATTGACGTGCTACTACAATAACTCATTATTTTTTTCTTCATCATTGTGTGTTAGATCTTAAAAATTATTTATTTATGTCAACTGGTAGTTGTTATCATTATAATTTATGAGAAAAAATTTATATTTATATTATCTTGTTTTCTAAATGTTTAAAATAGGAAAAGAAAACTAAAACAAGTTATGCTATAAAAACCATGCAATGAAGGGT
>NC_028355.1:33509333-33514511 GCF_000741045.1 Vigna radiata var. radiata | reverse complement strand
ATCAGAGAGAGAAGCTTCAAGCTCAAACAAATGGCTATGGCTGCTGTTGCAGAATTTGGATCTTCCACAACAGCACTTGCCAACTTACTTCATTCGTGGACTTCATTCACGTCATAGTAGTGTTGTAGATTTCGTTGAGTTGTTTTGTATTCACCATCTAGAAATTAGGTTTCACACAGTCACTTCAATCAACCAAAATGAAATAAGAAACATTAGTGTTGTTTCCAGCCCTAGGAAGAGGTAACGATGTTTCCATGGTGATTCTCCAAACACACCAGTGGTCACCCCACCATGAATGCTTCCATCACCATATCTCCACTTTTCATCTTTCCATCTCTTTCTTCAATGTTTTTTTTTTTCGTATACAGGCAAATTTGAATAGGATTTTACCCATATATGCAAAAAAGTTTAAAATTTCTGTTATTAGGCAAGTCGTGAGACCTGACTTCAAATGAAGAAATCCTGATTCCATGTACAATTTCACCTTCCACGGTGGTTAAGGGTAAAGTCGTGTACCTCAAGAACAATTTTAACTCTAATAATCAAGTATCAAGCCTTGTAATCGATTATAGCGTGTTGAACTTGTGCAGAAGGGTACGAGTTCGTCTGTAATCGATTACACGCTTCCTGTAATTGATTACCGTACAGAATAAATAGAAAAAAACTCTCTGGTAATCTATTACAAAAGGGTTGTAATCGATTACCATCAATGTAATTCGAGAGAAAGTCTCTGGTAATCGATTACAGGTATCTGGTAATCGATTACTAGAGGATTTTAGTGTTAAAACAGAGAGTTTTTTTTTTTCACATACTTATTTACCATATGTGTATGTTATTATTCTTTAATTATTTTAATTATTGTAAAGACATTGTTGTTGATTACATTGAGATGTATTATTATATTTATCATGAATTATTGTTTGAGTGTAAATAGAAATGAAAAGAATAAAACAAAATCATAAACAAAATATTAACTATTTTGTTAAATTAGAATTTGAGTACAAAAATCTAATAATAAAAATAAAAGACAATACGATTAAATTAAAATCTATGAAGATCATCCTGGTGAACCAAAATGACGATGCAAATATTCTATGTCTTGCTCAAGATGTCTAACTCGAGCATCAATGTTATCAAATTTGTCACTCATATTTAGCTCGAGTTGGGCAAATAATCTAGCATTCTTACTGAAGGTGTTCTAAAATGTTCGCAGATCATTTATCCCGTTCACTATTTAATCAAGTGAAGAAGTATCTTGTTGAAGGGGAGGTGGTTGGTGTTGAGGACATTCAACATGTTGGCGTTGAGCGGGAGCATCTTTGTGAACCCACTGGCCATCATGGTTGTTTTCAGGGTTAAATATGTTTTTAGTCCCTCAACTATCAAGTGTTTTTGGGTTTAGTCCATCTTCCAAATTTTGCTTCACTTTGATCTTTCTCCTTAATGAAACTGTAATATTTAGTCCTCCAAAACCAACAACGTTATATTTTTAGTGAGCTAGCAAACGATGTGCCATATTTGTTGCCATGTTTATGAAATTGAAAGTTTCTTCCCTTCACCACCCTCTTCTCTTCCTCCTTCACCACCACCACCTTCCCCTTCAACTTTGTCCCTGCATAAGTCGCCGCCATCAACTTCTCGTGCAAGTCGTCGTCACCAACCGCGATAGAACCCAATGCAACAACCTTAAATCGCGCTCCAAAGAAGAAACCCATCCTCGTAAATCACAATGCCATTGCAAGTTTCATCTTCGTAGGGTTCCTAACTGTTGAACCCTGTTAGAGCAGTGTAACGGAATGGTTAACACGTTCAACAAACCAAGATGGGGTGGATTGATTTTTTAGCGGAAATCGTTCTTTTAATAATTTTCTCTTAAATATAAATTCCTTAATACCAACTTAAATAAATAGAAGAATAAGGAAGAGAGAAAATTGCATATGTAATTTTTATACTGGTTTGGATCATAAAGATCCTATGTCCAGTTGTTAATCTCAATCGAGAATTAACGCTTTACTAGTTACCAACAAATTTTAACAATCACAAAGAAAATAAAACAGTTTAAGGTTAGAAATCCTCTCTTGTTACTCAAAGAGATGAAACTCACTTCCCCTCACGAGATAAACACCTCATTCGAATGCTTCACGAAGGATGACCACCTCCTTTGAATCTTCTCAAAGGATGAACACCTCCTTTGAATCTTCACAAAGGATGACAAGCTTTCAACTCAACAACAACAACAACACTCAATCACACTCTCAGGGAAAGTTCTTATTCTATGTCAACACGTCAAGTTCTCAAAGTCATAGCATAAGGGTTGCGCAAACCCTAGAATATTTATCACCGTAGATAAGAATATCCGAAATACACTTATTTCGTATGTTGTATTTTAGAATGAGAGTCCCAATTTAAAATATAGATATATCACACAAGGATACCTCCAAAAATCCGTTGTCAGCTAATTAACGTGTGATAATCAATTATCCACTTAATGAATGCACAACCATAAAAAACTTGCTTAAAAATTCTCATGATTGCTCGTGATAATCAATTATGGCAAGTCATAATTGATTATTGATAATAAATTATTATAATTTGATAATCGATTATTTTGGGTATTAAATAAGGTTTTCTGATTCAAAATGAATTTTAACACAACTTAAGTCAAACAATACATAAAATTAAAGATAAACCACATTCTATAGATTAATCTACTAAATTACAAAAACTTTAACACAAAAAAAGTCTTCATGAAAATCTTCTTACAACAAAAATATTTGAGACTTGACTTTGAAACATTATCAAAACTTCTTCTCTTCAACTTTAGGCTAACAAACCCTAAATCACGCTTCAAACTTATCAAAACGAACCCTTTTACAGGTCGGTTTTACTCTCCTAGCATTAATTTGGGAGTATGATTTTCCACCCTTCATGGTCTTTTCCACTTTCCTTTTCTTCCGTATCTACTTACTCAAGCAATAGATAAAAGCTATACTCACCATTTTTTTCCAGTTTATGACAATGTAACAGAAGAGATAAATGCATCATAAAGTTACAAGAAAAAAAAAACAAAATGGGTGATTCATATTTTCTTTTGGTTATAGAGCATCCTACAACTTTTTATTTTCTCAATGAAAAGTGTAAATGTTGCAAAGTTATAAAATTCTAGCTTGAATATAGAATCATAGGTACGAAATCATAATTAAGATGTTATTTGCAATAGGTCCATTAGACAATAGTTGAGGAGTGTTCCTCCCTGTACCTCTTCCTTTTCTCCCTGCACCTCCAAAATTACCTTTTTACTCTTCATGCATTTAGAAAAGTCAAACTATAATTAATGAAAATTAAATGTGATTCTAACTCCTAACACCCCCTCACCCCCTTCCTGGTCCCATGAGCACTTCAGAAACAGAAGCTTTCACTGTTTTATGAGTGTTTCTACCTAACTTCAATTGTTTTATTGTTTTGGTGAGGTGCAAGAAGAACGAGTGGCATTTGATTTAAGCTTTCGCTTTGAAAGTGCATTTTGCTCGGTGTTTTTGCTGATGCTTTCGGCTCTGGACATAGACGACAGAGGAAGAACGAGAGGAAGAAGGAGAGCTCCCAGGTAAGTCCATTTTTAATATTGCCACACATGGAGCTGCGGCAAGCCAAACCGCACTTTGAGTTGCGGTTATGAAGAGACGCACTTCAAAGTGCATTTTGTCTCTGTCACCGTTCGAAGTGCTTTTTCGCACAACCGCAGTCTGATCTGCGTTTCTCCCCGTGCACTCCCAAAAACCAAACCAATCGCAAATCCAACGACGGTTGGTTTCAGACGCTGTTCCACCTGCGGCAGGCGTTAACCGCGAACCCATTTGTGGTTCGACAACGCACCCCCCAAAACCCAACTGCCCTTCGTACCGCGACTTTTCTTAATCGCAGTTCCATTTGCGGTTCTATATGCGGCACCCCCAAAACCCTCCCCGTTCATCCCATTTGCATAGTTCAAGCACAATTTCAGTTGATATACAAAGGAAATGCAACCACAACCACATATCAAGCAAAGAACATGATTCTTAACCCACAACATCAACAGATCTGAGAAGAAAAATACTAACTTGCACGCCATATAAACTTGAAAAACGAGAAGAAGTGATACCAGCTACAGCCAACAGCGAGATAACAGCAGTGCACTTTAAAACAACTTGGTCTTGGAGCATAGGAGAGCAAGACGAAGAAAGGGGGTGTAGGATATTTTGTGTGAGTTGCGGCACAGTTATAGGGACAGACTTATGGGGGGTAGGGTTATAGGGGTACAGTAGGAATTAAAATAAAATAGAGAGGTGAGGACGATACCATGGAGGTGCAGGGAGGAACACTCATACTTGAGACCACTTTCTTTGAGGTACAAAAGTTTTTGTCTTTCCTTCCATCATCATGTTGTTAGACTTAAAATAAATAATAATAATAATATCATGATCTACTTTTACATTCATTTGATACAAAATATAAGGATAGAATAATTAAAAAGTATAAATTTTTTTTAAGAAAAAAAGAGAAAGTAAAAGGTAGAAAAAGATAATATCAAATGAGTAATAATATTTTTCCAAATAAAAATTACATTTGAATCAATTTATAACTATCTTTGAGCCGAAAAAGTGTTGTTGCAATTCCATGAGCGGTATATCTAAAAGGATTATGATATTTTAACCATTTTTTTAATAATTTTTTAATTATAAAATATGTGTCTTTATTTTATTAATCGGTTTGAATTTATCTTAAAAAAAATATTTAAAACAAATAAATCACAAAGTGAATTGTTAAACAAACCTTTTTCCAAAATTTCTAAAATTATGTGATGTATGAATTGGTTAGGTGGCCACCTAATTCGTAACATAACTTATTCCTGTCATTATTTTAACCTTTTATTTGAGGTTCCCTTAAAAATAAAGATTAAAAATAGTTTGTACAAAAATTTTGTTTTCAGAAACCCATGTCTGAAGTTTTCAACGCCAATCTTTATTTAAGAGAATATACTAGAGTAAATTTTTTTACCAATTTTAATTAATTAATAACAATTTAACAACAATTATAAGTGTGTCTATTTTTAATTTATAACAATTTTTTTTAAGTAAAAATAATTTATAATTATCTATATTTTTATTCTTATAGAGTGAAATTTGTATTTTGTTTTAACAC
>NC_028355.1:33506361-33507668 GCF_000741045.1 Vigna radiata var. radiata | reverse complement strand
TATATATATATATATATATATATATATATATATATATATATATATATATATATATATATATATATATATATATATATATATATATATATGGGTTCCTTAAAATGCGTACGCCTGTTTTTCAGTTGGTACGTTTTAACAATGTGTATCGGATTATAGTAGACAAAAATACCCTCATTTATCAAGGATATTTAAATAATTTTCATTCTCAAAACTAAAAAAAAAAAAACTCCAAACCCTTACTCACCTCCCTCATTCCTCTCAACCCTTTCTCTTTCATCTGTCACTCCAACATTTTCTCTGTCATCACTATTGCCCAAATTGAAAAAAAAAATAAAAATCAGAAACCCTCCCTTGCCAAAAGTTTATTCTAAACGCCTGCAGAAGTTGATTCAGTGATAAAAAAAGGACATAAGGAAATTAAAGAAATAGGTATAGAAGAGCTCCCTAGGAGTACAATTCTTTCAATTCTAGGTTGTAATCTTACATCATGTATACCATACCAAAAGAGAAAGGAAAAATTTGTGTAAAGAGAAAAGGATAATAGAGAGAAATATCTTGTTCTTTAAAAATATAATGAAATGTGGTGTAGATGTGTAAATGATGAATGAAAATTTAGTTGATTTATGAAGGTTTTATTTACATGATTTAATTTAAAAATGAAATTTAATAATCATAAGAAGGGAAAATATATAACACATCCTCCAAATGAATGAACAGAGCAAGAGCAACAAATTACGATGTCGCGGGTTGTTATGTGTGGCTGAAGGAGAGTATGGAGACGAGAGAGAAACAAATTGGATAAGTGAGGAAGGTGAATTAGGGTTAGGTAAGGGTTTCTGATTTTTTTTTTTCAATTGGAGCAACAGTAAGGATGACAGAGAAAAAATGTTGGAGTGAAAGAGATGAAAGAGAAATGGTTGAGAGGAATGAGTAAAGGTTTGGGGGTTTTTTTTATTTTTTTTAGTTTTGATAATGAAAATTATTTAAATATCCTTGACCCTAAAACTTAGAATCCTTGATAAATGAGAGTATTTTTGTCTACTATAATCCGGTACACATTATTAAAACGTACCAACTGAAAAACAAGCGTACAGGTGTTAACAAACCCCATAAATATTATATATATATATATATATATATATATATATATATATATTAAAAGGTATTAGGTATTTAGTTGACAACAACGTGGTTTTGACTTTAAGTGTTGTTCATATAACTTATGATAGTTAATGTGTATTATAATTATTTTTGTTATTTTATGATATTAATAACTAAAATCATGGATTATATTCTTTGGCATTTTA
>NC_028355.1:33502314-33505161 GCF_000741045.1 Vigna radiata var. radiata | reverse complement strand
GCACTTGCCAACTTACTTCATTCATGGACTTCATTCACTTCATAGTAGTGTTGCAGATTTCGTTGAATTGTTTTGTATTCACCATCTAGAAATTAGGTTTCACACAACCACTTCAATCAACCAAAATGAAATAAGAAACATTAGTGTTTCATCACCCCACCATGAATGCTTCCATCCACCATATCTCAGCTTCTCATCTTTCCCATCTCATTCCTCAAGTTTTTTTTACGTATATAGGTAAATTTGAATAGGATTTTTGCAAAAAATTTAAAATTTACGTTATTAGACAAGTCGTAGAAGTTCAAACGACTTTAGATGAACAAGTCGTGTTCCTTGCATGACTTCACCTTCACACTAGTGATCCAAGGTGAAGCCGTACACTCCCAAAATGATTTTAGGCTTTAGTAGTCAATTATCAAGTTTTGTAATCGATTACAGTATGTTGAACTCGTACAGGAGGACACGAATTCACCAGTAATCGATTACATCTTTCCTATAATCGATCACCAATAGTTTAAATGGACAAAAACTCTTTGGTAATCGATTATAACAGAATTGTATTCGATTACCATCAATATAATTTTAGAGAAAGTCTCTGATAATCGATTACAGGTCTCTGGTAATCAATTACATGAGGATTTTAGTGTTAAAACAAAGAGTTTTTTTTTTTGTTCCTGACTATCTATGTAGGTTATGTTTGTTGATTACGTTGACATGCTTATTTAGTATATTAGTATGTTATTATTCTGTATTTATTTTAATTATATTAAAGACATTGTTGTTTGAGTGTAATTAGAAATGAAAAGCATACAGCAAAGTCATAAACAAAATATTAACTATTTTTTTAAATTAGAAATTGAGTACAAAAAGCTAAAAATAAAAATAAAAGACAATACAATTAAATTAAAATCTATGATGATCTTCCTGGTGGACCAAAATGACGACGTAGATACTCCATGTCTTTCTCAAGTAGTCCACATCGAGCATTAATGTTATCAAATTTGTCACTCATATTTAGTTCGAGTTGGACAAGTCTAGCATTCATACTGTTGAAGGTGTCTCCAACAAATGTTCACGGATCATTTCTCTCGTTCACTATCTAGTCAAGTGAAAAATATCTTGTTGAAGAAAAGGAAGTTGGTGTTGAGGACGTTCAACACATTGGTGTTGAGTGGGAGCATCTTTGTCAACCCACATACCATCGTGGTTTTTTTTAGGATTAAATATGTTTTTAGTCTCGCAACTATCAAGTGTTTTTGGGTTTAGTCCCTTTTCCAAACTTTGCTTCACTTTTATCTTTCTCCTTAATAAAACTGTAATATTTAGTCCTCCAAAACCAACGACCTTAAATTTTTAGTGAGTTGGCTTATGGTGTGCCACGTTTGATGCCATGTTTCTTAAATTGAATATGTTTCCTCCCTTCATCACCCTATTCTCCTCCTCCTCCTTCACCAACACCACCTACCCCTTCAATTCCATCACTGCGCAAGCCGCCGCCACCAACCTCTCGCACAAGCCGCCGCCACCAACCGCGACAGAACTCAATGCAACGACCTTAGCTAAATCGCGCTCTAAAGAAGAAACCCATCAACGCAAATCACAACGCCATTACAAGCTTCATCTTTGCAGGGTTCCTAACTGTTGAACCCTGTTAGAGCGATGCAATGGAATGGTTAACACGTTCAACAAACCAAGAGGGGGTGAATTGGTTTCTTATCAGAAATTGTTCTTTTAGTAATTTTCTCTTAAATATAAATTCCTTAATACCAACTTAAATAAATAAAAGAGTAAGGAAGAGAGAAAATTGCACAGGTAATTTTTATACTGGTTCGGATCACAAAGATTCTACATCTAGTTGTTAATATCAACCGAGAATTAACGCTTTAGTGGCACAAATTTACAATCACAAAGAAAATAAAACAGTTTAAGGTTAGAACACTTCTCTTGTTACTCCAAGCGATGAAACTCACTTTCCTTGTAACCCATAAGGGATGAACACTTCCTCGGAATGCTTCACGAAGGATGACCACCTCCTTTGAATCTTCGCAAAGGATGAACACCTCATTTGAATTTTCACAAACTTTCAACTCAACAACAACAACAACACTCAATGATAGAATAATGATATCATGACATACTTTTATATTCATTTGACACTTAATATAAGAATAAAATGATTAAAAAATATAAAGTTTTTTTAAAAAAAAATAAAAGGTAGAAAAAGATAATATCAAATGAATAATAATACTATTCAAAATAAAAATTACATTTCAATCAATTTATAACCATATTTGAGCCGAAAAAGTGTTGTTGCATGCAGAGCCACTTCCATGAGCTGTATATCTGAAATTATGTGATGTATGAATTGGTTAGGTGACCACCTAATTGGTAACACAACTTATTCCTAGTCATTATTTTAACCTTTTATTTGAGGTTCCCTTAAAAATAGTTTGTACAATTTTTTTTTTCAGAAACCCATATATGTCTGAAGTTTTCAACGCCAATCTTTATTTAAGAGAATATACTAGAGTAAATTTTTTACAAATTTTAATTAATTAATAACAATTTAATAACAATTATAAATTATTTAAATTAATAAAAAAATGAAAATGTGGGTTGTACGACTTTTTTTTTTCGTGTGAGAAAAATAACCAGTTTTAATGTAGATTGAAATAAATTTGATCCATAAAGTAAATCTGGTTTCAAATAGAAACAACATTTAGATTGGATGAATGCAAAACCTTTTTTTTTAAAGTAAAAATAATTTATAATTATCTATATTTTTATTCTTATAGAGTGAAATTTGTATTTTGTTTTAACACTGTGTCTATTTCAAAATTAATCAAA
>NC_028355.1:33500628-33501989 GCF_000741045.1 Vigna radiata var. radiata | reverse complement strand
TCTATTTCAAAATTAATCAAATCTTGGTTAAAAAATAAAATCATATTAAAAAAATGTAATATTACAAAAGATTCAACACACATTTTCATTTTTTTAACGTTTATATAATTACAATATATACTAAATAATAATTACGTAAACTATAAAATAATTATAAAAAAAGAAAAATAATTACACGTAACTAAAATTTTATGATGAATATAATGTTAATTATTTTTGTAAACGTTGAACAAGAAAGTATCTTAGGAATTTAAATAAATTGGATAGATATGGAATGAGAATGAGTTTAATCATTGAGATAATGGAAATTTATGTAGCAAAGAAATGATCTTCAAATAAAAAGAAATTAAGAATAAAAAGAAAAAAGATGAGTTTTTTAGACCAACCAAACCAACCAAAATGGAAGTTCAAAAATCAGGTTTTTAATAAAGAAGAAATCTTTTTAACAACTACTTTTTAACAATGCATACGAAATAGTCTATATCATTAGTCTGTTTTAAATATTTTTTTAAACATAAATTCAAACAGACCAATAAAATAATAACACATGTTCTATTATAAAAAAATTATCAAAAAAATTATTAAAATATTATCGTCCTTCTAATAATAATTTTTCCACATGCTTCGAGATTCTTTAATATATCTTAAGATTTAATANACAATTCGTTTTTTCTTCCCACGTTTTACTCACATCCACCATGAATGCCATGCGTCGTTCTCAAGTGTATCATCATTTGTAGCTTTATCTACAGAATCTTATGTCTTGTTAAGATTCAAAATTGGTAATGTTCGTGGTGGTGGTGGTGGTCAACCTCCACGTATTTCTGTCATATACCTTCAAACCTATGATTTATTAGTGCTAGTTATTATCATTAATTAATGCATGAGAAAATAAATTATATTTATATTATTTTGTTTTTTAAATGTTTAAAATAGGAAAAGAAAATTAAAACAAATTATGCTATAAAAACCATGGAATGAAGGGTCTCTCACACACACAACACAACCTTAAAAAATGGAAGAAACAATAGTAATGTATCCAGCAGCAGGCATAGGGCACATCATAGCTATGGTTGAACTTGCCAAACTCATCCAAACGCCCCGTTTCTCCATCACCCTCCTCCTCACTACCGGCTTCTTTGACCACCCCTCCATCGACGACTACATCCGCCGCATCTCCACCGTCCACTCCTCCATCTCCTTCCTCCGCCTCCCTCCCACCACCCCCGCCACCTTTACAACCGCTGTTAGCGTCGGCGACAAATACTTCAGCTTCCTCAAAAGAAACGCCCCCCACGTAGCCACCACCCTCACTCAAATCTCCAAAACCGCCATCGTCAAAGCCTTTGTAATCGACCTCT
>NC_028355.1:33496626-33499688 GCF_000741045.1 Vigna radiata var. radiata | reverse complement strand
TCATGGACTTCATTCACTTCATAGAAGTGTTGTAGATTTCGTTTAATTGTTCTGTATTATCTTTGTGATAATCTTTATCATATCTTATATAATAGTCATGCATGTTTGTGTTAAAAAACCAGTCTCCTGTATTATTTTACCAGAAATTTCAATTTACTGTGTTAAATAATTTCAAATCCAACAGAAAAGTATGATGTATTGAGCATATGAATTCCTAATAAAATTATAGTTTCTCTAAGAAAATGCAGTTAATAGAAACTGGTCTTAAGATTCCACATATCATTCAGAATATATAATTCAGGAGTGACTTTTATGAATTTTGAATTGATTGTTATGAAACATTCTACACTTATACTTTTAATTAAATTACGTAATAAAATAAAATTTGTTTAAATGAAATTAAAAGACCCACATACGAGTGTTTCTCCCTACACCTCATCTCTTTCTTCCTACACCTCCAAATTTACCCATTTGTCCTTTTTTTTAATAAAGTCAAAACATAATTAATGATTATTTAATTATATCCTAACCACTAACAAATTTTGCTAACCACCAACTACTGAGACTATAAACCCTAACCTACCTGCACCCCCCACACTCCCTTCGCGGTTCCTATCAGCGTTCACTTTTATAGCATTTTCTTCGCTTTCAGTTTTACTGTTTGATATACATTGTTATTTATGTTTCTGATCCGTGGTGTGGTGGTGGTGATACTTGGTGGTGGTGTTCTGGACATTGGAGGAGAGGAAGAAGAGACAACTCGTGAAGGTTGAGAACAGCGTTTCGCTTCAGTCGTAGTGCGAATTGCAGACGACGAAGATGCACCCCAAAACCAACCAACCGCAGATCCACCTACGGTTGCGATCAGCCGTTGATCTAGCTGCGGTGGCACCAGATCCACACTTCGTAGTGCGGCAAGTGTTAACCGTAGTTCCATTGCGGTTCATGTACCTAGTTTTCATCTGCCCAATTTTCTTACACACAGTTCATACAATTTTCATACACTTCATAAGGAAATAAATACTAGCACGGGTCAAGAAAGAAATATACTAAAATTCACACATCCACAACATGAACAAGATCTAGGGAAACTAACCTGGACGCCTGCTTGATATACGAAACAACCACCGAAGATAAATCAAACTAAACTATGAAAATGGTGAGAAAAAAGAGGGAGGAGGAGTTCTACCACGAGCATGAAGAGACACTACAAAAAAAAACATCATTATCTACAGCCCAAATCCGTATATAAGGCCCAAAATCCGTATATAATTTTTTATTATATACGGACAAAAATCCATATATAATACTGTCGTAGCTAGTATTACATACGGATAATTCGTATATAAATTACATACGAATAATTCGTATATAAATTACATACGGATAATCCGTATATAACTTACATACGGATAATCCGTATATAAATTATATACGGATATTCCGTATATAAATCCGTATATAATTTATATACGGATTATCCGTATATAAGTTATATACGGATTATCAGTATATAACATATATACGGATAATCCGTATATAATCCCGAGACTCATGAAAGAATACATAGTGAATACATTGTTTACCCTGTGATATCCTCGAAGCATAATCCGGAACATCAGACAACATATTTGCAATCAGAACTGCAGCAGTAACACAACAGTTTCCAACCTGCAGAAGAAATCACCAATTCACAAGATTTCAGTTAGCCAAATACTTTATTTCCTAGTCAAAACTTACAAGTTTGCTATTAGTCATAAAATGGTCTATAAAATGTTATCAAATAATTAGAAAAGATAAAGAAAACTGACAATTTGTTAGACTCCTGCAGCTCTTAATCACAAAATCCATCATTAAAAAAAGTTTGGATAGCTTGATTGAGTTGACTGCATTATGAAACTCTAACCTCAACNGAGTGTAGATTTATCTATATGGGGAAAAGGTCCTACATAACAAAAGAGTAAAAGCCCCTTGTATTCAATTACGTTCAAAATGAGGCAGGAGTGAATCACAAGCAACAGTAAATTCAATTCTCACCCAAATTGAAATATTAACAAAATTTTCAATTTTTCATCAATAATATCCACTGNTAGAGAAAAAGCTTCGTAGTTTAAAAATATAAAAGCCCGTTAGACCTCTTGCCGGAAAGAAAAAGATATTATGTTGGAGAACTTGTTAGATATTTACATGAGTAAAGTGGACATAATTTTTCTGACTTTAGGTCATCAGATACCATATCATTGATATCAAAAGTTAATGTTATGAACTATGTATCAGTATTNAAACTCTAACGATAACAATGTACCTCAACTTTATCTACGCCGTTTTATAACTTCGTAGTGTCTTCTGTTACACCTGTAAATAAATATAATTAGAAATGATAAACTATAACAACATACTTTACTGTTTTTTATGCTCTAATTCTGAAATTCTTGTGCTAACAAGAAGCAAGTGAATAATGGCAACTATATAATGCTATATGTAGGTTGTTGTTGAAGGGAATATTCACATGTTATGGCTAAATGTGAACCATAGATACCTTTTAGTTGGTGGTGCAGTGATATATCAGTATAGTGAAACAAAAGCTACCAAACAACCATCGAAATTTCCATTATCTTTTGTGCCAACTTATGCCCTTACAGTTTTGATTAAAGCTCGGCCACTAGTTTCTAAGTTCTTCAGGTAAAATGAATAATGTGGTTAAGTAACGATGATGATTGACGATGATACAAGCTTAAAAAAATAAAATAAACACTTAAATTCTTATGCTGGCAATTTTGATTAGGTAACTAGATGAATTTTCTACCTCTCACTATTGAACTACATGATCTTAATCAACTTGACAATATGTGGATTACATATATAGGTTAAGATTAAATATATTCACCAGTTTTCAACAATCATTCATTTCATAATATAATATATATTAATCCTATTCTGATCCAACCGATAATAAATTGGTAAGACAATTAGTTCAAGAGCAATGAAGGCTACAATGTCACATTAAGAAGTTCAACTTTTGCAATCAATTCCAAGAGCCAAAGAACTTGATAAATATCTTC
>NC_028355.1:33450106-33495591 GCF_000741045.1 Vigna radiata var. radiata | reverse complement strand
GTTAAACTAAAGTGGTAGTTTTATAGTTAATTGCATGATGTATTTTGAGAGTTTTTGGTTGATCATGTGTGTTTTAAATCTGTTTATGTGCCATGAATAACAAATAACTTTCCTATTCTCCAAATTTGGCATTGCCACTATGGTCATCAAAGGAGGCTACTAGACAGGGCATCATGAGTCAAATTAACATAAAAGAAAAGATGATCCATCCTCTGAATCTAAATTAACATAACAAAGATGGAAAAGGAATTTAACAGGACAATGCAACATGATCCATCCTCGTCAGAGGAAATAGCAGACTTCACTCCTCACCAAATTGGGAATCTACAAAAGGAATTAACCAAACTCACTCACCTTTTTTCCTTAACTAAAGGCCTTCGGAAGAGAGAAAGTATATGTCTTCGTCCTTAATACCAATAAGAATCTTCTTAAACCGCCACACAGTAGCATCAACGGATGCTTCCTAACCCTCCAACCATGGCTTGCGACCCGAACCACAAATGTGTCAAATACAAACATAAGCAACGACATTAGGGTTCGCCATTCTCAGTATTTAAGGATTTCATCGATTGCTCACCATTAGGGTTTACTTACCAGTTGAAGGTACTCTTTCAACACCGAACCCAACTCAACACTTGCGCCCAACAACAGTGTTTGATGAAGGACAAAGAACNAAACCGCGATGGAAAGCGAAAGTGGAGAGGGCTCGAACCGTCCAATGCCGTGATGGTGAAACGATCAAAATGCAGCTGCCACAGTGGAACTCAGTTGCGAGATGAAAACGGACAAGAACAATGTTNTGATTGGGAGAATCGAAGGAGGAGCAAGAGTGAGCATTCTAGGTTTTCTGGAGAANGAGGTTTTCTGGAGAAAGAGTATGTTCGAAAAAGAAAGGGGAAAACTTTTGGAGAGAAAGGGGGAAATATTTTAGGACGTGTGAATTTTTTTTAATTTTTTTTTATTCTATTCGTATGCATTATGAGAATTTTATCCCATTTGACACAGATAATACATATGGTTTTTCCTTGGGTAGCCTCGCGCGCAAAGCCGCCAATGTTATATACGGACCATATATACGGAAATTCCGTATNTAATTATTTTCTTCCATTATATACGGATAATCCGTATGTAACACATCCGTAGACAAAATCNGTATATAATAGATATTTTATATACAGATCAGAATCCGTATATAAAAATCCGCAGATAATTGGCTTTTTTCTTGTAGTGAGAGGGGAGCAAGTCCAAGGAGAAGAAAGAAGAAGGAGGTGTAGGATTTTAAGATATGAAATGCAGTAGTGAGAAAAGGAGTTTGCTTTTTCAATGCATGGTCAGTTTTTTTTTTAAATCGAAATATTCTTCGAAGTTCGAATTAGAAATATGAAAAAATTGGGAGATGTAGGACGAAGTTGATGAGGTGTAAGGAGAACTGCTCTATAAATAGTGACTAATTATTTTTAGGTTATTTAATAAATTAAAAATATTTCAATAATTTAAAATATATACGAATATCATATATAAATGCACTTGCTTCTTAACCCCAAAAGATCCTCACATGGCATCGAAAGTTTCATCAACTAAACCAACCAAAATGGAGAAGACATGATAATTTAAGACACATTAAATTTTGGGTTAAATATCTTTTTAGTCCCTATACTTTGAGGCGATTTTGGTTTTAGTCTCTCTTTTAAAGTAAGGTACAATTTAGTCCTCCAACTTTAGGAAACTTTGGTATTAGTCCTCCAAAACTAACTCCGTTAAAAATCTGCTAATGAGTCTAATGAAAAACTGACACCATTTTTCTTTTCTCACCTTTTCCCTTTCTCTCTCTTTCGTCTTTCTTAATTAAGAAAAACATGTTCCAATGAGTGTTTCTTCGTCTCGTGCACGGAAGGAGAGAAAGAGGGCGATGACGTCGCGACCAACGGTGGCTACGGTGGGGCGTGGTGTCGCCGACGACGTCGAGACTGGTAGAAGGAGGTGGCACGGTGGCTAGTTCGAAGACGTGGTGACAGATACAAAGACGTGGTTCGAAGAGGTGGCGCGGTGGCACAAATATATTTATTACGAAAGGTAATAGGGCATCAAAGACGAGCTTGGAGAAAGGGATCAAAACAAGGGGCAGATGAAACATGAAGTTAACTAGCAATCCAAGAGTGTGTGAGTGAGAGAAAGAGAAAGAGAAAGAGAGAACAAAAGGAATGGAATAGATTCAAATCACATAAACAGCTACAACAAGAAACAACAACCAAACAACCCCCCAGAGATTGATGTCATATATGGACTGAACTTGGAAGTCAGAACCAGATGGCCTAAAGGACCAAAGGAGCAAAGGAAAGATAAAAAACAAGGAACCCAAATGGAATTAACTAACAGTTCAAGAAAATTACCAGTTTGGCTGAGTACTGAATTCCAATTTCACTTTCATTCAGTGAATGTAAAAAAAAATTGAATCCACATCCATAATCCATTCCGTTCATGAAAAAACCTTCTCCTTATACAATAAAGGAAAATGAAAATAAAAAATGATAGTAGTAGAAATAATAATATAAATTACTAAGAAAATAAAGAGAAAAAATCTTGAATTATCTTTTGGAAGAGCTTTCTCATTGATCCACAATGGCTACCCAACCCCATGATATCTCTTTCCACTGAGCCTAGACAGCATGCAACAGTGTGATACTTTTGGAAGCTCACTTGTTTTCGTGGGTCAACCACTAAAGACAACTTCTTTTTGTCTTAAAACTGCATTGATCAAAAATGGAAACTTCCCCACCCTTCGATCACTCCACAAGACTTTCAAGTAATCAAAATAAACGCTTCTCAATTCGTCGTACACTGTTTGCCGTATATGCGGAAGCAGTATGCAATGTCTCATGAGTTTGTCCTTATCCTTTGTCCTTCGACAAGTCCGTCACCGAGGTTTTGTTTCGCGTGGGACCCACCTGCGAGGGTTGTCTGAAATTAGCTGCAAAGCTCGTAGGTGTTATCAGCATCCCAAAGAACTGAGCTCATATGTGCAACACTATCGACATTGCATGCCTTCTTATCATGGATTCCTTTGGGCTATATATTTGAATCACCATTGGTAGGTGCAGTTTTCTGCGTAACTAAATCTGCAATTGAGCAATTATGAAATCTTTTGGCTTTTTGTTCATTACAGCTTGAGACACTGTTAAAGTTTTTCTCAATTCCAACATATCAGAACCTGACATTGCATTGCTTAACTGAGGTATACTCCATCCTCTCTGTGTTTAAGATTTTAGCTGAAACTTTCAAGATGAAATCACTATCTTTTAAAAGGAGAGTCAACTAAGATTTTGTGTGTCCAAATTTGTAGAGCTTCATTCAAATCTTTGGAAATTCTTGGGAGGAGTGCATCAATCAGAGTCAAAACAACTGTGCTAGATTTCAGTAAAATCTGATCAGAATGAAATCTTTGAGTATGCTTTGCCGGGTAAGATGGAAGAAAGACCAAGGAAGGAGAGAGAAAGACGAAGGAGAGAGAAGAAAAATGGTGTCATCCGTTAGACACGATAGATTTTTTGCGGACTTAGTTTTGGAATACTAAAATCAAAGTTTTCTAAAGATGATTAAATTGTATCTTATTTCAAAAAGAAGAACTAAAACCAAAATCGCCCGGATTAAAAACATATTTCACTCATTATTATATTTATTTAATATTACTTTTTATTTTTCACTTTTTTTAAAAAAATTACAAAATTAATTTTTTTTAATCATTATTTTAACCTTATATTGTGTGTTAATGAATATAAAAGTGAATTTCCAAACCATTACTCTATCTTACATATATAATTAGGAAAATAATATTTTGACACCAATTTTTGACATTATTTTTATATTGCACACGTGTCAAAATGTGGTTGGATGATTTCAAATTAAAAAAACTGAAACAAGAGCATATTTGGAAAAAAAAAACCAAAGTTTTTTTTTAATTTAAAATCGTCCAACTACATTTTGACACATGTCCAATGTCAAAATAGTGTCAAAAAATTAGTGTCAAAATATCATTTTCTATCATTATTGTAACTTTATTTACAGAATCTTATGTCTTCTCAAAAACTAAAATTATACATAACCAAAAGTAATTTCACAATATTTTTATAATATTTTAATATTATTTATATGTTATTTTTATTTTGTGATTGATTCAAAATTATTTTATAATCAATAATAACTGTAAATATGAACTATGAGAAGTTAAGTGTATTAAAATATTATTATCATTATCCTGAAAAAAATTATATTTATAAATTAATATATAATTATTGATAATTTAATGCAAAAATCATGATCATGAATAAGGATAGAAAAACAGATAGTAGTTGGAAAAACTAGATTTGGCAAAAATAATGACTGACATCGTTTCAGGAAAAACCTCATCTAATATATAGTTATAGCAATAAACTGATTGTGCAAAATAAAATTCCAAGTTTTAATTAACTTTTAGAAGGAAAACTAAGATTCAAAATTGGTAATGTTCCTAGTTTTAACTTATATTATCTTGCTTTTTAAATGTTTAAAATAGGAAAAGAAAATTAAAACAAATTATGCTATAAAACCCATGCAATGAAGAGTCTCTAACACACACAACCTTAAAAAATGGAAGAAACAATAGTAATGTTTCCAGCGGCAGGCATAGGGCACATCATAGCCATGGTTGAACTTGCCAAGCTCATCCAAACGCCCCGTTTTTCCATCACCGTCCTCCTCACTACTGGCTTCTTCGACCACCCCTCCATCGACGACTACATCCGCCGCATCTCCGCCGCCCACTCCTNCATCTCCTTCCTCCGCCTCCCTCTCACCACCCCCGCCACCTTTACAACCGCTGTTAGCGTCGGCGACAAATACTTCAGCTTCCTCAAAAGAAACGCCCCCCACGTAGCCACCACCCTCACTCAAATCTCCAAAACCGCCATCGTNAAAGCCTTTGTAATCGACCTCTTCTGNGCCTCCACCATGGAATCAGCCTCTTCAATGGGAATCCCAGTGTACTTCTTCTTCACTTCCGGCGCCGCCATTCTCTCTCTATTCTCCTACTTTCCGAAACTCCACCAAGAGTGCAGCGAGTCATTTAAGGATATGGTCGGGGTGGAACTGCGCGTGCCGGGAAACGCGCCGCTGAAGGCGGTGGAACTGCCGGAACCCATCTCGGACAGGCACGACCCTGCGTACTGGGACATGCTGGACTTTTGCACGCTCCTCCCGAAGGCCCGTGGGGTTATAGTTAATTCGTTTGAAGAGCTTGAGCCTGCGGCCGTTAACGCCGTCGCGCAGGGAGCGTGCTTCCCAGACGCTGCCCATGTGCCTCGTGTTTACTACATCGGACCACTCATCGCGGAGCCGCAACAATCAGGTTGGCTTTCTTGCGGTGTTTCTGTATTAGATTATAAGCTCTGGAAAATTTCCAAAAATAGGTAGTTTGCCTTAGTTTTAGTTGACTTAAAATTTACTTAAGGATAAATTATATTTTATTAATCTTGATAAAATATTAAATGATTATCAAATAATTTTGTAAAATGTTTTAAGAAATTTAAATTTTCTTTCAATACTAACTTTGGGAATAAAATTATTTAACCTTAATGAAAATGGTTGGAAATAGTGGTGAGTTGCAAAACATAACGTTGTGCTATATAAAATAACTATACATCAACACATATTCAATATATTTGAAAAGTGAAATAATAAACATGTGAATATATAAATAATAAAATTTATGAAATAATGATAATTAATGAATAATAAAATATGCTGCCATTATATTTTAATAATTAATCATTAGAATTTCTTCCCACCTTCTAGTAACGATAAGGTAATAACAGAACTTCAAAAAAAAAAAAAAAATATATATATATATATATATATAACACATTATTTCTTAAAAAGATATTAAAGATTCATTATTTCTTAAAAGGATATTAAAGATCCAATCATGAATGCTTCTTCCTACACCTTACTACCTTTGTCTTGCATCTTCTATGATTTTGACATTTCCAAATTTAACCCTCTTAGAAAAATATTTTGAAATTAAAAAAAAATTAACTCTTAGTCAACCCTCATCCTACACCCCTTTCTCCACTATGGACATTTCACATTTTATATTTTAAAAACCTACACCCCTTCTTCCATTGCATCACTCCTCATCCTATACATCTCACTTTTGTTTCTCCTCTCTTCCTGTTTCGTTGCGTGTTGTTCCAGTGGTGGTTAGGTATATGATAAGTTATTGTTTTTCTTGAAGCTACATTGCCTCCAGGTTATTGTTATTTGCTTTCTTTAGCCTAATCATATATAATGCATATTTGGTTATATGTTGTTACTGATTATTGTTTGGGATTGATTTGGGGTTGGGGATTGATTTGGTTGGGTTGGTTGATCTGGGTTCAGATCTGGGGTAGAGTGGCACTGATCGCTCAGAACTGCACTTGGGAGGTGCGTTTGAGAGGAGCCACACTTGGGAGGTGTGACTGTTGTTGTTTGCAGAACTACACTTGGGAGTTGCGGTTTTTGTTAACCGATTTCGCGAGGTGCGACAGAGGAAGTGGGGTGCGTTGGTGCTCGCCGTAGTTAGTAGTGTAGTTGAGGGGAGCCGCACTTGAGAGGTGCGACTTTGCCATGATTCTCACACCCACAACATGAACAAGATCTATGAAAAAAAAGACCTAAGAAAAACTTGATAAACGATCTCTGAGAAGAAGATTTGTTACCCAACTAACGACACACTGTACAACCAACAAAGAGAGGAGGGAAAATAGCTCCACTTTCCAAAATGGTAAGAAATAGGGAGGATGGGAGGTGGGGACGACAGGCAAAAGGAGAAAGAAGAAATATTAAAAGGGATGTAGGGTTTGCTTTGCCGTGAGACGCGGTAGAGGAATTTAACTTTTTATGAAACCAATTCATAGGGCCTAATAGAAGTAGACTTAGCAGTTAAGGGTACAGTTAGTATTACAAAACTGAGAGATGCAGGATGAGGTTAGGGAGGTGGAAGGAGAAGGACCCTCCAATCATTAAGATGCATTTGTTGACCAAATCTTCAAAATAACATTTTAATCATTCCAAAATGTAGGAAACATATTTGTTTGTCTTTCACTTACTTTTTCGAATAGTGTCGACAATTTTAACTATTAAAAACTATTTTTAATATCTTTTATTATTGAGATGTGTTAATTTTGCAAATAAATATATTCTTAGTTTTTAAATTTGGAAAGTAAAAATAAATTTATTTTTATTTTAAATTTTAATATATTTTATTATTTAAATTTTAAAAAAATATAATAGTTTTAATATAAAAATATCAATTTGCGTTTTGTTAAATAGTTTTTCAGTTTAACATTTGAACCGAAAAGTGTTTAAGAGGATAAATAGTTTAAATTTACTTTAAAACGTTGTTTGACAACAAAAAAACGTAAAACAGTTTATTAGAAAAATCATATTTATTTATTTTTATTTTTTAATAATTACACTGTATCAAAATTTAGAAACTAAACACGTGTAAGGTTTACTTTTATTATTTAAATAACTTAATTAATATTTTACTCAAACGCTTTAATATGAAATAAATTCTTAAGAAAAATTCTTTTTACATACTTAAATATTTTACGTTTATTTGACACTATTTTTTTATTTTTTTTCTTTTCTTATTTGAAAAAATACAAAAATTTACATTTTTATAATCATTTTATTTTTATATTCTGTGTCAAATGAATATAAAAATATGTCATTATACTATTACTCGTTCTTAAATAGTTTTCATTACTTATTTCACACATTTAAATTTTGTTTAACGTTTATAATTACATCAATATTACAGTATATTACTAAATAATAATTACGTAAACTATGAAATAATTATAAAAAAAGAAAAATAATTATACGTAATTAAAAATTCATGATAAATATAATGTTTATTATTTTTGTAAACGTTGAACAAGAAAGTATCTTAGGAATTTAAATAAATTGGATAGATATAGAATGAGAATGAGTTTAATCATTAAGATAATGGAAATTTATATAGTAAAGGAATGATCTTCAAATAAAAAGAAATTAAGAATAAAAAGGAAAAAAGAAGATGAGTTTTTCAGACGCTTTAATAAACTAAGAGTTAAATATGAACAAACATTCAAAACAAATAGTCAAATAACTTTTTACATAAAAAAATAAATAAAAATATTAAAAAAAGAAAATAATGGTAAAAAGTGTGTTTCGAAAACAGCTTAATTTTACGAAGAAGGAAAATTATCTTAAAAATGTGTGGTGGATATCGAAAAAATAAACAAGTGAGAGAAAAAACTAAAAATCATGTAATAAAATAAAATTTGTTTAAATAAAGTTAAAAAAAAACCCATATAAATAGTGACAATAAATATATTTAGTTTATTTAATAATTTAAAACATATACGAATATCATATATTAGTGCAGTTCCTTCCTTGTTAACCTCCAAAAGATCCTCCCATGGCATCGAAGGTTTCACCAACCAAAATGGAAAAGGACATAATTGTAATGTATCCAGCACCAGGCATAGGCCACATTGTAGCCATGGTTGAACTTGCCAAGCTCATCCAAACGCACCGTTTCAACATCACCATCATCCTCACAACGGGCCTCCTCGACCACCCCACCATCGAAGTCTATATCCGCCGCATCACCGCCGACCATCCCTCCATCTCCTTCCTCCGCCTACCCCACATCCCACTCTCCGCCTCAACCTCCGTAAGCCCCGCCGCCAGAGCCTTCGGCTTCATCAAAGCAAATGCTTCCAGCGTCGCCACCTCCCTCTCCCAAATCTCCCAAACCTCCGCCGTCAAAGCCTTCTTTATCGACCTCTTCTGCACTTCCGCCATGGAATCAGCTTCTTCCATGGGAATCCCAGTCTACTACTTCTTCACTTCCGGCGCCGCCGTTCTCGCGCTCTTCTCGTACTTTCCGAAACTCCACGAAGAGAGGAGCGAGTCGTTTAAGGATATGGTCGGGGTGGAACTGCGCGTGCCGGGCAACGCGCCTCTGAAGGCAGTGAACATGCCGGAACCCCTGTTAGATAGGGGCGATCCTGCCTACTGGGACATGCTCTACTTCTGCTCGAGCCTTCCCAAGGCGCGTGGGATTATAGTGAACTCCTTTCCAGAGCTCGAGCCTCTGGCGGTTAACGCCGTGGCGGAGGGCGCGTGTTTTCCAAACTCCAAAAGTGGACCTCGCGTTTACTATATCGGACCACTCATTGCGGAAGCTCAACAATCAGGTTTAGTCAAGTGCATGATGTTTTTTTAATAATAATTTTCCACTTCGAGATTCTTTGATATATCTTAAGATTCAATAAAAAATTAGTTTTTTCTTCTTACGTTTTACTCACACCCACCATGAATGCCATGGTTGACTCTTCTCGAGACTGTAGTAGTCTTTCTCAAGTGTATCATCATTGTAGCTTTATCTACAGAATCTTATCTCTTGTTAAGAGCTCTTAGTATGTTTTGGTACAACATGAATTTCTGTGTGATACAGTGAGTTTGAACTTGTATTGTTTTGGTTTGTACGAAAACAGATGCAGAAGGAAGAGACAGCAAGGAATGTCTGCGATGGCTGGAGGAACAACCGAGCAGAAGNGTGGTGTATCTGTGTTTCGGAAGCAGAGGATCGTTCTCGGTGTCACAGTTGAAAGAGATAGCGAAAGGGTTAGAGAAGAGTGGCAAGAGATTCTTATGGGTTGTCAAAAGGCCATTAGAAGAGGAGAGAGCAAAGCACGAGGAAACAGCAAAGCCAGGGGATGAATTTGACTTGGCTTCTGTATTTCCAGATGGATTCCTTGAGAGGACCAAGGATCGAGGCATGGTGGTCAAGGCNTGGGCACCGCAAGTGGAGGTGCTGAGTCGTGAGTCGGTGGGGGGGTTTGTGAGTCACTGCGGGTGGAACTCGGTGTTGGAAGGGGTGGTGGCGGGGGTGCCGATGGTTGCATGGCCACTGTACGCAGAGCAGCATGTGAACAGGGAGGTGATGGTGGGAGAGATGAAGGTGGCTGTTGGAGTGAATCAGAGGGTAGAAGATGGGTTTGTGAGTGCAGAGGAAGTAGAAAAGAGAGTGAGGGAAGTGATGGAGACANAAGAGATCAGAGAGAGAAGCTTCAAGCTCAAACAAATGGCTATGGCTGCTGTTGCAGAATTTGGATCTTCCACAACAGCACTTGCCAACTTACTTCATTCATGGACTTCATTCACTTCATAGAAGTGTTGTAGATTTCGTTTAATTGTTCTGTATTATCTTTGTGATAATCTTTATCATATCTTATATAATAGCCATGCATGTTTGTGTTAAAAAACCAGTCTCCTGTATTATTTTACCAGAAATTTCAATTTACTGTGTTAAATAATTTCAAGTCCAACAGAAAAGTATGATGTATTGCGCATATGAATTCCTAATAAAATTATAGTTTCTCTAAGAAAATGCAGTTATTAGAAACTGGTCTTAAGATTCCACATATCATTCAGAATATATAATCAGGAGTGACTTTTATGAATTTTGAATTGATTGTTATGAAACATTCTACACTTATACTTTTAATTAACTTATCACAATATTTGCAAAATTTGTATGAAAAATAACTTTATTATTTTGAGTTTTCACTATATCCTACACAAGCTTGGAAAAATAACTAGAATATGAGCTCGTGTAAACAATCGTAACAAATATAATTTGATGGTTGCTATTAAAGTTAACAAAACTACTATTCATGTCAACCTGTAACCAGTGAGAATTTGATGGTTGCTAAATTAAAAATTTTTCACAAGAAATTGGTCATTTTCTTTCAAATTCCAGACCCTGTGTCTACAGAACTCCATTCATGTCTCAGTTTCTCGTACTATAGCAAGGCAACAAAATCTAATAACCATGCACAGGTTTATTCTGTGTGAATAAAGACTAGGATAACAGGACACTGAGCAAAATTTCACCATTCCAGCAAAAATGATGCGAGTAAAATGTGAAAACAGAAATTTCAAATAATTCCAGGATTACATTTCTTTCTGAATAAGCAAGAGTACAAATTCACAGCCATAGTAACTGAAGAAACAAACAAGTCTACCTGCCATGTTTGTGCAAAATTGAGGCCAATGTTGAAAGTCTAGAATTAAAACTATACATCACTTCAATCCTTCACTAAGACCTGGTGGCATTCCTAAGCTCTGTGCAAGATCATTCATCCTTTCCTTCATGGCCTACAAACATAAGCAATAACATTCTCTTTCAATTCAATAACCACAGATGCAAATTAATATTTGTTCTTCCTCTTGAAAATAAGGATTTTTACCAGTACACTCTTCTGGTGTGCATCCTTGTATGCCTCAGTGATTAATAGGGAGAGTTTCTGCAACCCACAAATGTTTAATAATAAATAATAGTTTTGTTATTGGCATTAAACGCCACATCAGGATTTTTTTATAAATAAAGGGTCATATATGGAAAAGTTTCTTCACATATACATAAGGAAAATGAATGAAAAGATTAAATGAATTAAACATCTTAGTCAAAACCAACTATTTCCCTTCAAACTTCTATAGAACTAGTTCATTTAAGAAGTCCAAAGTTGAAATGCAAAAGTTTGTTTTAATTTACAGAGACAAGTTCAATGCACTTTCTTTTCATATAAATGTATATGGAAAAGTTTATTCAAACAAAGTCCAGATTTAGTATTACTATGGGCCCTTAAGGATCAAGGAAAATGAGAGGAACAGCAATTTTTATGATTTCAGCAAATATTTCCAAACCAAAACATTATTCTTCACAATTGACATGAATGAAAGAAAGAAACTATAATAGTGAAAGGATCTAGTACTTAAGCCATTATACTCCAATGGTTTTTGTTATCTTTGAATGTGACAATTTACATGCTCAGTCTAGTTTCACCTGACAGAAAAAGAGAATATAAACACAACATCACTTGAATTATTTACTTACTTCAGGTCCCAATTCCATAGCTGCCTCAGTAATTTCGGTTCTTACAGGTTGCTGGTTCCCTGACAGCGTTACCTAAAATTATACATAACCAAAAGTAAGTGACCGAACATAATTATATTTACAAATTAATATATAATTATTGATAATTTAATGCAAAAGTCGTGATCATGAACAAGGGTAGAAAAACATAGCAGTTGGAAAAACTACATTTGGCACAAATAATGAATGACATTGTTCCAGGACAAAACCTCATCTAATGTATAGTTATAGCTATAGGGTATATGTAAAATACCGTCACTGATTAAAATTCCTAGTTTTAACTTTTAGAAGGAAAACTAAAGATTGAAAATTGGTAATGTTCCTGGTGCTGAGTCAACCTCCACGTATTTCTGTCAAAGACAGATCGGCTAGAAAAGAGTATAAAGAGGGCAGGGCAACCCCTTGAAACCTATGGTTTGTATTGTAGACTCAGTTTTCAATTGACTGTGTGCTCCTTGGCAAGATGCCTTAGCCATCAAATTAAAGGGAGATCAAAGAATAAATGATTCTGCAGGAAAAAATCTATACCTTCACTAACTCACCCTCACAATAACCATCAAACTCTGCTCTGCATAATAGAACAAACGCTTGTTTATAAAAAGAAAACAAGCAAAGCTAAAATTGTATAATAAGAAAGCCATACGCTGCAAGTTCTTTCTGCACCCGCACAGCTTCAACTTGGACAACCATTTGTGCCTTCTTCACAGTCTCGTAAAGATTTTGCATGTTTCCAAGAATCCCTGCCTAGAACGATTCCACAATAAAATGTCATTTGTCAACTATCCAGAATAATTTTTAGGACTCACAACAAAAATAAATAGGAATTTTATATTCCAGTATTCACATTCCCAGGTGTCATTGTTCATAGTCAGCATTACTGTTTACCATCGGCACTGTTGTTCCCCACTAGCTAATTTTCACTTATGAAGTTTCTGTTCATCATTCATATGACTATTCACAATGAGTTTATACTGTCTACCGCTAAAATTTTTCTGATGAGTTTATTTTTTCACGAAGTCTTTTCCAGTCGGTGTTGCTGTTCATCACCAAAGTTCTCCAGTGAGTATTGTTTATTGTCGACATTTTTCCACTGAGTATTGCTCACCATTGATCTTGTGATTCCCCATTCCCCTCCTTCTACCCCTATTTCATATTATCATCCTCCTAATTGAGAAATTATGTATATTTTAAATCATTTTGGATAATTGAGTATGTTATGGGATGATGTCGTGTTATAACCAATGTACATAGTATCCAATGCATTTAAAAATGTATAGCATGAAAGTTAACCAAGATAGACAGTTGTTTAGGGGCTCATGTAGTTGCTAGTAGGCACTATAGAGGTGTTTCTTAGACTTGGATTCCTTGTTTCTCATAAAAGGAGCATGTTTGTGTAGGGAGTATCCCAGACATAAGTATTTCTACATTTCACAAATATTAACTCTTGCAAGAGAGTGATGTGTCCAAGACATGGACACAGCATCAAAATGGTGTGACTGTAATGATCATAATGCTTAGTTCAAATAGCATAAAGATTATGTTCAATAACCATTACCTTGAATGTGAATGAAATAAGTAATCCAAGGAGAAAGATGTATACAGAAGCAAATATGTGATCCCGTGAGTATAAACATGACATTGACTGCACTAAAACACTAACCTTAGAAGGAGTATCGTCACTTTTTCCATTATTGTCTTTCTTCCCTCCAAATAAAGCATATAATTGGAAACCTCGTTGGCCATGTCCAACTTTCCGACAACCACATCGAGATATTATCTTTAAATCAACTATATTTGAGCAGGAGCTTAGTTTACCTATTTAACAACAGCCAACTATGAGTAACTTTTGGATAACAATTCAATTTTGTGAATCAAAAGCAACCATGGATTCACCTTACATAAACTCTTATAATGTTCAAGTTCATCATTATATCATATAAGTAAACATATTCTCAATCAAGAAGGGCAACTTTTAAATCAAGCCTTAACTGTATTCTGATTCAAAAGACAACTCTGAACAAAAACCCTACCAAACTCTCAATAACTCCAGTTCATTCTCGTAATTTGATGTTAGTTTCACTCTGAACAAAATGAAAAAAAAAAGGGGGGACTTAAACAGAGACTCACATCATCCCACTGTCCATCACATCCGCATCAATACAAATAAGATCCCCTCCCCAACAACCCAAAAAGCCACAAATAGATAAACCCCATGAAAATTAAAAATAAGCAAAGAAAATAACACAACAATTTAGACAAACTAATTGAAACCCCAAAACCAAGCATGATAAAAACAAAGACACTGGCCCAGACAAGGCAAAAAAGTTGCAATCTTTACGAATCTTGAGATGACCCAAATGAAAATAGAGAGACTCACAAAGAGAAGTTGACAAAGGGGCATGCTTTCTCCAGTCACGGAGTCCGACAGAGTTTGACAAGGCACCAGTAAGAGAAGGCGTGGTTGCCATTGACTTGCAGAGGAGGAAAGAAGAGGTTGGAATTTGGGTTCTTGAAGTGTGCAGAGAAGAAGGATGAGATTGAAATGGAAAATGTGGTATGATATTGGATAAAAGTGAAACAAGGTTCAGCGGTGATTATGATTTTGGTTTTGTTGTGTCCCACATTTGCAATGTCAGCAATGTCAGCACTGAATAGGCATTCAAACCAAAACTTCCATCTTTAATATCTTTGTTTTCATAATTTTTTTAATTTTATTTATTATTCAATACTTAAAATGAAGACAATTTCCATTTTCGTGTTCAAATTAACTTCTTAAAGCTCAATGATTTTAAGAGTAACAAAGATAACACTTTATATGATATAGTTTTAAGTTTGTTAACAAAAATTCAGTTTCAAGCATTTTGGTATATACTTTTGAAGATTACATTCAAAAATTTATATTTTGGAGACATTTTAAACATTACAACTCAAGATCACATATATATCTTAGCTTTATGTTGACTGAATCACTGTTTATAATTTTAAAGCTTTATTTTCTATTCTTTTATATTTAATTTGAATTATTGAAGTTCAAAAATTAATAAAATAAAAATTTTACATTAAAAACTTGATTTTATATTATAAAATTATATTTTATGACAAGGTGACGGGATAAAATTATGCTACGATCATATACTCTAGTTAATAAAAAAATTAAAAAACAAAAACTTAATTAAAAAACATAAATTTATTGAGCATTAAAAAAAACCATAAAAAAGTTAAAAGTTTCTAGGATTTGAAATTTAATTAGCCTGTCTTAAATTTTATTTTTATTTTTATTTGCATTGGTTAAAACTTTTTATACGCATAAATACTGTTTTGAAATATTTCAGTTTATTAATAAATATATTCATTTGTCAATAATCTTAATCGAAACCTTTTGCAACTTTACAATAGTAGTTTTCACCTTTTCCATGGTTTTAATATTTTAGCCTTCTCAAATCTTTTATTTCTTTTCAAACTTTGGATTTTACATATTTAAGCGTTTCAAAAACAATTTATATTGTTTTAAGCGTTAGATTCTAACATTCTATTTTATTACCAATATCATTTTTTTAGTTTTATCGATTTCAACGTTTTATATATTTATAAAAATTATTTTAAAACTTGTCAATATATTAATAAATATGAAACACACACACATATTATATCTATAATTACTTTCTCACATTATATTTACTTGTAAAATTCATTTTTTATGCTATATCTTTTTCAATTTTTTCATATGTTTATAAACATTTTAATCTATTGATAAATATCATCATCAATATTTTATTACATTTTTAGAGTTATTTTTGGCCTTTCCATATTTCTTAGACTTTAAACTTCTCAACTCTCTTATATTTTCATTCAAACAATAGTTTTATATATTTCAAAAAATTATATCAATGTTATCACAAAATAGCTAAATTCTTATTATTGGTTTCATGTTAGTTATGCTCAGAAAAATGTCTTTTTAATATTTTTTTTTACAATGCTAATGTAATAGTTTGTGAATAATCCGTTTCAAATATACGAACTAATAAAATAATGATACATAATCTATTATCAAAAAGTTATTAAAAAAAATTGATGATATGTCATAGTCCTTGTACTTATTATCCTTTAAGGTTTGATCTAGTTGATAAATATCATATTCATATTCACATTTTGTAAGATAACCAGACCTTCCTGCACCCCATCACAGGAGGATCCGGAATAAGAATGGTGGGAAGAGTGTCTTCCGGGAAGATATTACTGAAATTGATCTAATATGTTCCGGAAAGTAAAATCCGGTTGATGATATGCAGGAAGAAACAGCCCCAATGCTATTGGCAACTTGGTTCACTCATGGAGTTTATTCACTTCCTAGCACCATTGTCAAACTTGTGGTTGATCATTTGATTAGTAGTGTTGTAAAACTGGTTGAACTGTTTTGCATTATCTTTGTGATCATCTTCATCACATTTGATATCATAGTCATAGATATTTTAAAAAACAGTCTCATGTATTATTTTATTAGAACTTTCAATCTACTGTGTTAGATTAACTAAATCCAAGTTCAACAGAAAAATTTTGATGTTTTGCATAAGAATTTGTTAGATATATATGAATTCCTAATAAAACCATGTTTGATATAAGAAGTTTTATGAGAAACTGTGGTTAAGATAGAACTGCATAACAGCAAAATAAGTTATGCAGCTCCCTTTAAAATTGTTCTTAGGTCCTTGCTTCAGTTATGTAAGGTAAATGTGCAATTGTTAGAAAAGATTGAAAATTTGGACTCCCAACTCCTCTTTCTTGTACATGTTCTCACAGGTTCAATTTAAAAGTACATTAAGTTGAGGTAAAAATGGATGTATGGTTTATCTGGTATTTTTGAAAGGAACAAGTAATTGAACAATCTGCAAGCTGAACTTTTGGCATTCTTTTCCATGATCTTAACACTTGAGGTTCAGACTTTGTTTTGAGCAACTTTGGAAAGATGATCTTGCATTGATTGAATGCTGTTACAAATATTGTGGGTGCATTCAGACATGATGTAAGAATTTGTTGAGGGGTGTTGAAGTTGGAAGTTTTCATAGGGAGGGGAATCAATGATGATGCACTTTATATGAATGGATGGACCACAACTCTACCTGATTCACACTCACGCTTTTCATGATTTTATCAGTTTCTGTTCTCTTGTTGCTTCTTGTTCTTGTTTTTCAAACTATTCTATTAGTAAACAAAATGCAAAACAAATCATAATAATGTAGACTTTTTTTCTCTCTTGTTAGAAAATGAGTGATGTCAGTGAAGCAAATGTTGTTATCATTTGTCAAAGATATTGCAAAGCATAATCAAATAATTGTATAAAGTGTCTTGGTCAATGTTGAATCTAATAAGCATAGTTTCTATGGAGAATAATTCTAAATTAAAAACACAATCTATCAGTGTCATAGCCACTGTTTCTGAAATTGACCTGGATTTGTCGAATGCAATAAATCAGCAAAATAAAACAACATATACCTTTGCTCATGTGATGAAGAATGTCAAACATTACAATGACAGTCTAATAATGAAAAAGTTCACCTATGTATGCCCGAGCATTACAGATGTATATATCATATATATGTATGTTATAAGATGTAAAAACATTAGTGTTTCTTTGAAGAAAGAATCAGGGAATGAAATTTTACATGTGAGGTCCAAGGGGCATGCGACTCATGATTTCTTGGTACACTGATGAGCCATTTTGCAGGTTAAGGCCACCACCACGTTCAGGAATAGCCTCTACATTTGGCTCTCCCTTTGGCATCATGAAACCAAAATCGTTTGAAGGACTTTGCTGTTGTTGCTGTGCCAAGAATGGATGAACAGGCATGACAGGGAGCTTGGCTTGCATGTGGCCTAACCCTGACATTGCCAGATTCGATAGCATCTGTTGGTTCATGCCAAAGGAGAAACCGTGGGAATGTGCTAGCGGCTGTCTTCCGGGTAGGTTGAATGAGCCGAGGGACGGCCTCTCAAGCCTTCCCATGCCATTGTGTACTTGAGATGGTTCTGGTCTATGAACATGGCTATGAAGAACACCAGAAGCTTGGTTGGCATTTGAAGCGTTAGCATTGACATGGCTGCTGGCACGAGCAGCAGGAACATCATGGTTGTGCTTTCCCTCATAAGTGGTGATCACAGATTTAAGGTCGTGTGATGCTCTCTCCACATGTTTCCTTACTGTGCAGCCTGCATTTGTGCACTTGTAGTAACTCCTGCAGAAAAACAACTACATTAAGATTTTTACCACATAAGAAATGATGTATTGTTACAATAATTTCTGTGGTAGAATGCCACCTTGGGTTGGGATTTCCTTTGACAACTTTTTGTCCATACTTGCGCCACCGATAACCATCATCGAGGATATCTACCTCACTGGTAGTTTGTACAACAACTCTAGGCTCACGAATGGCTCTAGTAGCTCCACTCAGGTCTGCATATGATTCCAGTTTCCTGAGAAAATAGATCATTGATTTCAATAGATAAGACAGATAAATATCAGTTTTGAATGAAAAATAAAAGCTAATGGTATGTAAGTACCTTCTCTTAGACTCTGATTCATCTCCTTCCCCATCATAACCTAATGATACACTACCATGAGTGCCTTGATCATCTTCATCTTCTTCGTTAGAGAAAGTAGACGAGGCATCAACTGCCTCTCCTGAATCAATAAGAGTACCACCATTTTGCGTCTGCAAATTGGACTGGTTGCAGTACTCAGGGCCAATAGATGCTGATGATGTTGCTTCGAGGTTTTCGTGCTTCCAGTTAGCAGCTCCAACTATATTTCCCTTTTGTACATTACTCCAGCCGATGTCACCATCACCACCATTGTGTAATTCAACATGATCAGGGTTGTCAACTTGCATGTCACTGTGAGGGTTAACTGAACCTAGACCTGATCGGCGATTAGGAGGAGGTTTTGGATGGTTGTGCGTTCCCTTGTAGATGATCTCAGTTATGTGGCCTTCGTGGGATCGTTCTACTTTCTTCTTGACCTGACAATTTGGATGGGTGCACTTGTAGTAACTTCGAGGGTACTCGCTGCCTTTCACTTGTTTTTGGCCATATTTTCTCCAGTTATATCCATCATCAGATGGTGCACCCCCAACACCACCAGTCACTGAATCTCCATTAGCTCTTTGATCTCCTTCTTCATCTCCATGCTCTTCAACTGGTGTAGAATGTTCAATGCCACCACCAACAGCATCAAAAGCCCTTTGATCAGCTGGAAACATTTTAATATCCTTTTCAGGAGGCGATTCGGCAAAGTCTGCCTGAAGATGAAGACCATTTTTGTTCTCAGTTTGAACTTTGGCAGCATCAACACTTTGGGAATGAAAAGAATTTTCTGACTGAGCCGAAACCTCAATACCAGGATGGGATTGTTGAGGAAATGTAGTTGGATTTATCTGCAAACAGAGGACAGACTAAATGACCAAAAAGGAGAAACAGATCTAAATATCGTTGCCAACACATACTGTCAAGTGTAAACTAACTGCATATAAATCCTTATTACTATATCTAATTTGAATCTAAATATCAATAATTGCATAAAAATGTGTGCTAATGACATGGGATGTTGACTGAAAAGTAATTTTGTTAAAAAACTAGTATCTACATTTTGGTAATAGAAAAATTGTTAGAATGTGCTTACTTTTCTTCCAGCACCATGATAGAAAGAGGAGCTTGAGTCTGTTGCAGGCTTGAAAGCAAAGGATGATGTATAGATATCATCAAAGCCATTATCTTTACATTTTTCTGGAGCATCAGATGATAATTCTGGGTGCCGCATGTTGCCATTTGACATAAACAGAAACTTTCCAGTTGTTGGAGATGGCTGTGCCTGAAATTAGATAAATTCATAGCTCAATAGGAGACAGAACAATGTCAACAGAACCAGGTATCAATTTCCTACAACAGCAGATAACCACTATTGATGCATCTGGCAGAAAATAAAGCAAAAAGAGATAATTTAAGAAGCGAAAATCTAAAGTTGACACCATGTGTCTAGAAAGAGCATAAAAAAGGTGCCACATTGCACAGCATGCAGAGCAGTAAGAATCTAAGCAACTTATAGTTTCCATGTTAGAAAATGCGAGTAACACTATAAAATGAAAATCAAATAGAATTGTAAGCACAGTCACATACCATTACCAAGACAACAGGGTCCTACCTATCATTTTTTTCAAAGTAGAAAGTACCAACATATATTTAGATATAACTCTATGTCTGAATGCACCAACTACTGCACAAAAAGTATATTGAAAGAGGAAAAAGTCACAATGGGACATCATTTTTTTTAAGCTTTTCTAGACTATACTTCAAAATTATGATGTCAGAAAATATTTACCATATTAACCAAACAGCATGCCGCTAATGAAATTTGAGGAGTTTAAGAAAGGACAGAAAAGAAACCTAAGGAAGAAAATGAAAGCATGAAACCGGGAAGTGAAACAGAAAGGATCATTCATAGGAAAACTTGAGATCACATAACAAAACCATTATACAAGTTGAAGAAATGACCTGGAATGAATCCTCAGATTGTCAAACTAAGACAAAAATACTACATGGAAGAATCAAATACACAGTCATGCAAACTGTTGTCTATCTTATCAGACACAGACATCAGAAGAAATAACAGTGTGTGCTTTGTAGTGTAGCTTAGCATGTTAACAGCCAAAACTAGGATCTATCCTATATTCTTGGGGTTTGAAGGAATAAAAAACAAATTTGATAAACAAACCACAGAGCAAAAATAAACCAGAGCTCACCAGTGAATTTGCAAGGAACACTGGAGAATCTAAAAGTGTAGTAGGACTGAGACCTGGTGGGATGGTCAAGTAAGGAGACTGAATGTCTGAATTGAGTGAAAGATCAGTAGATCTAATGCCTTCAGTGTTCAACCTAGGGGCATTAAACCCAGCTCTAGCAGCCATTCTTTCCACAAGACCACCTCTGGAGTTAGGCTTTTGCTCGGTCTGAAAACTCAATTGGGCTACAGAATCTCCATCTTGTGCTGCATCCTGCATGTTTCGCTTCCCTGTCTCACTAGGCTCGTGTGGTCCTGAAAAGAATTCCCCAGTTCTACCACTTCCAGAATGCTCTGAGACTGATCTTGTTACATTTTCTTCCTCCAACATTCTAGAGAAAAATGTTCTTGGACTTGGGCTAGCAAGACCCCAATCACCAGAAAGGGCAACATTATCATCAATCCCAGCCATTCAGACCTCACCCCAGGAACACCTAACCTGAAAACGGAAAATTTTCTGAAAATAAGGCAAAAACATAAAAACCCCACCTTCAGCTCCTGCAACACAAAATGACAGCTACTCAAAAGAAAAAGCAAATGATTTTGTTCACAGACACATATACAATTTGCCTAATTGGCTGACAAAATAAAGGACAACCCTGCCAACATGAATCACCAAGGACAATGCTTTCAACAATAAAAATTTCAAAAATCCATGTCCCTCACTTTTCTCATTCACCATTTGACAAAGTCTCAGAGTTATAGATTAAAAAAAATCCTTTTTTTTCTTCTATCCGCTCCTCGCAACAAGAAAATAATAAAAACCACAAATGGGACAAAAAGTAACCCAATCCGAACACAGAAAACACGACCCAATTTATCAAACGCAACGAACAACAACATTGTTTCAGAATCGTTTAAATCATCAAACAAACAAAGTAAAAACACAACAACAAAAAATAGAGGAAAAAAAACAGAGGGAGAGAGAAAGAAAGAAAGAGACAAAAAAGAGAGAATGATGCATGAGTTTACCTAGAAAATAATGAATTATTGAGATTCCTGAAAGAACAACCACGAGCACTATAATCACCACGACAGCAACAACATCAACGGTTGGAACCAGAGAAACGGATCCGATAAACCCGAACCCGACCCAACCAGTTATCTGGGTTTTTGTTGGTTCTCTTTTTTTTTATCCTCGGTTAATGGAATTTGATTCAAGTATGTTTTCTCACCATGCTGATGTTGTTGTTTGTATCAGTTGTTTGTTGTCTCTGGCTGTGTTGTGTTGTGCTTTGTTGTTTGTTTAGAAATAATTGTCTCAAAATATAGAAATGAAATGAAATGATTGTGCTGTTGAAGGAGGAAAAAGAGGGAGAAGAGGAAGGAGAATAGTTACAAAAAGAGCCCATTTTTAATTTATTTCATAAAATTTTTTGAAAAGTTTAATTAATTATGGCATTGTTGTTAATTTGGAAAATGAAAAATGATTAGCACTGTTGTTAAAGCAAAAGGGTATAAGGACTTTGTGGGGAAGGTGGAAGAGAAAAGAGAGATGATTGAGAAATGGTGGTGGACCTCAAAAATCAAAGGAATCTTTGACACACAAACATATCCTATCTTTAATTCTCTTTTCAGACACTTATTCATTCCCTTTCAATTCTTTCTTTTTCATTTTTATTTTTAATCACACCCAACAAATTCTTGTTTTTGTTTTCTTTTAGGAGCTATGTTGCAATCATCACCATGTTAACAATTTTTTAATATATTCTCTTCCATAAATTAATATTAATTATAGATTACTACATTCCATTAGTTTCATGTTTTATTTAATGCTTTTCTGATTTTATACCTTTTAATAAACTTTCATTACTTATTACACAAACATGTTAAATATTATATATATATATATATATATATATATATATATATATATATACATTCAAAAAGTGTGTTATTGTCTCTTTACAATAATTGAACATAATTTTTTTTAACCGTTTTTTAGTTACAAATAATGCACGATAATTTTTTTTGTTTTATGACAATTATCTTTTATTACATAAGAGATATTATTTTGTTGATTGAAAATTTGTAAGTAATGTAAAATCTATTTGACCATTTAATTTTAAATAATTATCTATGATTAGGATATTTAATTATATTTTAGGGTTTTTGAAAAAAAGTTTGTATTTATTTTTTCATATTAATTTATTGATATAAATTGTTACTAGTTTTGATTATTTTGAAACTTTTTATTTTGATTTTTAAATCGAAACATATTCAAGTAAGATAAAAAAATATATGATTTTAATTTTTGTACGCGAAGTTTATTCTTTATCTTGTTTTTTGTTTTTTTAATTGAAGTCTATTCTTATTTTTTATTTAAAAATAAAATTATTGTTTTAATTTCTTCTCATCCTCATTATTTTTCATCTTAAAACATCGATCATCGCATTTCTTACCAACAAATAGGGTCATTACCACCATTCTAACCACTTTTAGTATGGGAGGAGACTCGCAATGGTGATGCAACAACATAGTTGACATTGGTAACAAGAAGTGAAGGGGAGGGAGAAGAGTGGAGAACTGACCGCAAAAACGACAATGTACATTTTGCGACAAGAAATAAAGAAGAATAGCTCTTATAGTGGGAATGCAAAATTTGTGAAATTTTAACCTAACATAGGAATAGGTTTCAATTCTTTAAAAAGTTAAAGTCTATACTAATATATGCTTCATATACTTATACATGCTTCAACTATTTTAGAATTGAAACCTATAATTGTACAAAAAATATTCAAAAATATTAGAATGTTTTAAAAGATTTTCGTTTTTTTTTAACCAAAACATAATAGATGATTTTGAAAGATTTTTTTTACTAATGTGAACATCTATTTTTTGGGATAATAAATATATGTACATAATTAATATTGTGACATTTCAATTTAATAGATTTAGGTTACTAATTGAACTATTACTATTTATGTAATAAGTAATAAACTAAATACATCTTTCTTGAATTTTACAAAGATTTCCGTTATTTATTTGTTATGTTTTTTCGTTCCAACAATTTATATTGTTTTTTTTTTTTTACTTTTATAGTATCTTGCAACCTTCCAACCTCAATCATGGTTGTCTTATATATCTTTTAATTTGAATGGATAAACATTTGTAGTATAAATGTTATTCAAATTTTTAATTAAATTGAAAACACATGGTTTTGGAGCATATGTATTATGCATTTATGCACATGCATTGCATTTTTTAAAGTTGTAAAGTTGGATTGATGGTAGAATTTGAAGGAAGAAAGGAAGAGGTTATGAGTTCAACTTTCTCGTTAACTTATAAGGTTAGTTTAGTGGATTGGAAAGAAATGTGAGAGAGATTCTAGGTTCAATTTCGTTCACTGACATAATATTAACCATTAAAATTGTCGATAAAAAAATATATTGCATTTGTTAGGGTTTGATTAGGTTTTTTTATTGAAGAATCCAAAAGTGATTTAACTAGAAGTATGTAACGTTATTCACAATGTTGAATTTTATTTTACGTAGCAAAAAGATCTTGCATCACCACCATCTCAGATAGATGAAAGCATTGAGGGATTAACAACCACAAACTATCATTTTATATTAAATTTAAAGTTCATTTTTTAACATGGTATCAGAGCCTAGAGTTTGAGTTCATCCTAACGAGACTTATTGGTCCGATAATCGTGTCACCTATTATCGAACCACCCATTAATCTCTAATCTTAAACTCGAGATTTATATTTCTTGGCATGGAGGTGTGTTAGAAATCTAAATAGAAATAAGATGAATTTACAATATACAACAAAGTGCAAACCTCACTTTAAAAATTAGTTTTATAAAATTAAAATAGACTTAAAAAGTCAATCTATTTTAAAGATTGATTGTCAAACACATGAAAGATAAGTTAAAAAAATAGAAAAAATACAAAGGAAATTCTATAAAAAAATAAGTTCATAAAAACATTAATTTTTATAAAACAAAATTCAATTAACGTTAAGTCTATTTATAATTAAAATTTTATATATAAAATTATCAGAGTATAGTTATTAAAACTACTACTAATCTTAAATTATTTTCTATATCCTTAAAACTTATATATTAAATATTTATTAAATATATTTTATAAAAAAAAAATAAGTAAAGAAAAAAAGTAAAAGCAATATTGCAAAAAAAAATTAATGTAGAAATAGTTTTCTTTCGATACCAAATAACAGTGAAAATATTATAATTAGATAAATTTTAAAATAAAGTTACAAATAAAAATAAATTAAGAGAGTTTCATATTAATTAGGATACAAGACTAGTATTTACATTCTTATTAGTATTTATGTCCTATTAATTGAGGTATTTCTTATTAATATTGAATCAAGTTTGACATAGTTACAAATTCATTTATTTTTACAATAAATATTTAAAGAAAAACAACTTTAAATATTTTTGTAAAGCATGTGAAATGAATAAATAAATTAAAAATATTTCACCAAAAATGAATCCTATTAAATTTTTAAAATTTAAAATGATGGTCATTGGTTGGTAGTTCCAATTCTTGTCACTTTCACTGCCACAATAACAGCTGGCCTTGTAGTCATTAATTTTCATGTTGTTGGACAAAAGATGTTGGTGTTTAGTGGAGTTAATTAACACTCATGTTGCATAATTAATTTATGTAATTACTAATTACTCTATTAATAGTGCTGATTAATTTTACATAACATAGTTTTTTTTTTTTTTTATGTAAAAGTTAAAATTGGTGAAATGTCACTTGTTTTCCGATGATTTTGCTTAAGTAAGAATGACATAATGTGGTACCACATTAATGTTATTATTGCTCATATCATATATGGATTTTCATTATTTTCATTAGTTTCTTTGGGTTACTCAAATAAGCTACTATTTGTAATTATTTGTGTAATGATAAATCTTGTTTCATCGTTTGATCTTTATTCAGCTAATAAATTAAATCAGATAAATATTAGACTTTGTATAATAACTATTCACATATTTTGATTTTAATATAATGAGAAAACTTCTAAATTTAGTTAATTATATACTATAAGAAAATATTTATTAATAGAAAATAATTCATCACTAAAATAATATTTACTTATAAATGTTATCGAGTAAAGAAAAATTATTAATAAATTAAAATTTATTGATGAATTTTATTAACAATATTTAAGAGGCTGAAGAGAAGAAACAAGAAGAAAAAAAAGAGAAAAAGAAGGAGAAAAATGAATAATACTTATTTGTGGAAATTTTAAATTGGATTTTCAGTATTTTGGTTAATAAGTAAATATTTTGTTGAACAAAATTAAATTAAATTTGTGAAAATTAAAGAACTTATAAAGAAGGATTGGTGATTGGACGAGTCTCCTCCTGGTTAGGTAATATTTTATGTTCTTTTTAAATAATAAGCTTTATTGGTATAAAGAGAAAAACATGAATATATTTTAAAAAAATTTCTAAAAAGGTTGTATATATATTTATATATAATTATTTTTTTTAATAATTAGTGGTAAATGTTAAATTAGACTTTACTTAACATTTATTTCAATATTAGTAACATATTAACATTAAACTTTTTAATAAATTTGTGACAATTATTAACAAAATAATTATCTAAACCATTATAAATGTAACTTTTTCTCTTATTATACTTAAAATTTTTGATATTTTTTTTAAAAGAAATCATTGCATAAGTGGTTAATTTTATTTCTATATATTTATTTAGAGTTTTTTCATGATAATTATAGTTTGTCTATGTTTTCTAAAATTTTAATTTTTATCATAAATTTGATGCAGGCTTTTGTATTATTTTATTTTACTTTCTTTTAATAAATATTCATGACAAATAATTTATATACTTTTAGATGTCAATAGAACTCAGATATTAAGTTACCTAACATTATCTATCAAGAAAGATAGTGTGACCAAAATTATAGATGTCACTTGAGTCATTTTTTAATATTTAATATATTACATTGTTAAAGACAGAAAAAATTAATAATAAACATTGCAGTTATAAACTTTCCTAAATTTATTTTTAAATAAATACTTTAAATTTGAATACAATTTTCATATATGTTTAAGTTTTATCATTGCTAAAAAATAAATAAGTAACTTTTAATTTTATTAATATTAATCCTTAAACATCATATTTTTCTTTTACAGATTACTCTATTTGTAAAGATAGATTTAAAAATTACTAAAAATAAGAAATGTTCGACAGTTTATATAACTTAAATATTAATCATTTGTAATCTTAAGGGTTTGTGGATAAAGACAAATTAACATAGCTAAATTTCCGGAGTTCCCAATACTAAATTGCAAATCACGAAAGGGAATGTTTTCGTGATAACCACATAACTTTTTTTATAAATAGTTATAATAAGCACGTTTAGAAAAAATAATTATTTATAAATTAAAATTAATTTGTAGACAGATTAAAGTCATCTTTTAAGTAAATAATATAAAATGGTTTCTAACATTTTTTTATTTTATTTTCTTCCCCTAGAGTACTTTGAGAAAGTTTAACTTTAATGGTATATTTTATCATTTAAATGTTACCGTTTTGTTCATCTTATTATCTTTTTTTTTTCATGTATTTTACATCAACCTTTTAATTTTCATGCATTTATTATTTCGTAAAATTTCTAACTGAATGATAATATATATCATAAAAATGAAAATAAAAGTATATATATATATATATATATATATATATATATATATATTTCTTCGTGATACATTTTCACATAATTGGTAGTTTTACTTAGGTGAAAATTAAACTTTTTGACAATAATATTATATAACAAAAACTAAATAATAAAATTATATTATTTATGATGTAAAACTGAAATTATATAAAAAATAATAATATATAAAGGAGAAAAAAGATAATAGATAGAATCGTCTTCACCATGTTGATTGAGAAAAAAAAAGTCTATATAGTAAAAAACGTTATATTAAAAAGTTTCATAAAGTAAAAAATCCACAAAAATACACTGAATGAAACGAATGCTTTCTTTCTAAATATGAAAAATATATTATATTTTTAAAAATATTATTAATTTTTTTATTTAACTCAACCTATCTTGAATTTTATTTAAATTGTCTAATAATAACTTTAAGTTCAAGTAAGTTTATCTCGACATTCAACCTAGGTTGATATGTTTTGAATTTCATGATGGATCGTCTCGAGATGACCTTTAGGTTGGTCTATCTCGACCTTCTACTTGGGTTAACTCGTTTTGTCCTTCTATCCGAGTCGGTCTCTCTTGTCCTTCAGTCAATGTTGGCATGTCTGTCCTTTGGTCAATGTCGGCCCGTCTCATCCTTCCATTTAAGCTAGCCCATCTCATCTTTCGATCCAAGTCGATCCATCTCTACCTTCATCCAGAGCAAGCCCATTTATACCTTTGGCCCGAATAGACCCATCTCAATCTTTGGCCTAGATCAGTTCATCTTGACCATCAACTTGAATTGACCTGTCTCCACTTTTCACCCATGCCAGGCTGTCTCAACCTTTGGTCCGGACTGGCATATATTGACCTTCATCACAGGTAAACTTGTCTTGATCTTCAGCTCGAGGCAACCCTTCCTGGCCTTCGACCCCTACTATCTCGACCTTCAACACAGGCCAACACATCTCAACCTTTGCCTTGGCCTGACCTATATCTACCTTCGACCCGGATTGGCCCGTCTCAACCTTTAGCCTAGGTCAACCTGTCTTGTCCTTTTAACTCGGACCGACCTGTCTAAACCTTTTGCCTAGGCCAACCTGTCTGGACCTTCGGTTGTCTCCACCTGTCATGACCTTTAACTCAGCCTGACTTGTCACGACCTTTGGCCTGACCCGACCCGTCTCGACCTTTGGTCCTAACTTGTCTGTCTCAACCTTCGGTCTGGGTTGACTTGTCTTGGCCTTCAGTCCGTAACGGCCTGTCTCGCCCATCAACCCGACCTAACCCGTCTCATCTTTTGGCTTATGTCAGCTTGTCAAGGCCTTCAGTTCGGACCGACCTATCTCAACCTTCATCTCAAGCTGGCTCGTGTCGTCTTTCTGCCTAAACTAATTTATCTCTACCTTCGATTTGGTTGACCCATCTCATCTTTCGACTCGGGTCAGCCCGTCTCGACCTTCTACCTAGGTCAGTCTATCTAAACCTTCGACCAAGGCTAGTCTGTATAAACTTTCAACCTAGGCCAACCTTCTTGACCAACCTATCTCAACATTCAATCCGAGCCTGTATGTCTCGAATTTTGATTTCAATCAACCTTTTTCAGTCTTTAACATTGCTTCACCCGTCTCATTTAGGGATTGGAATTATTTTTTAGTTACCTCGTTTAAAGGCTTCCTAAAAGAAAGTTTAATGAAAAGTAAGGTAGAACTCATCCATCAAGTTGACACTTCTAAGAATATATAATAATTATGTATGAATAAAGGAGTCTTAAACAACAAACTTAGAAAAAAAGAAAAGAAAAGAAAGGATGAATAGAAAATGACAAATAAATGGATTGTTTGGAACAAATAAGAGAAAGAGAGCAACTAATTATTTCTTATCATTCATTAGTAAAACTTTAATTCGGTTTCATGTCTTTAATTAATTATTAATAGGAGAATTTATTGTTTTCCATATAGTTGCTTTTCCTTTTACAATATGATGGTGATTTGATGCGATAATTTCCTAACCTTGTTTATTAATAGTTTTTATTGAAAAATTTATGGACACCTTTAGATAAGTATGGGATAAGTTGTTAGGTATATGAATGTTCCTACTAAAGTTGAAGTAAAAGCTCTAATAAGAAAGTGTGTCTATTTTCCTTTAATGATACTATCAAGGTTTATTTATGGAGATAGAGATACTTATTCTCAACTCTAATGTTTAGTAGTAGAGAGGTAGTGAAACTATTATTAGGATTTTTTTTTTTTTTAAATGGATTCCAAGTTTAATATCTAAATTAAAATATTATTAATTTATTGTACTTGTATAAAAACAATAATTGTTATTTCGATGAACCTATAAAAAAATTAAAAGAGATAATAAATAAATAAATATTTAAAACTAAAAAGTTGTACGTATAGAGAAACACGTTAAACAGTTTTTTCTTTGATACTATTATCATAATTGTTTTCATTTTCGTATTATTATTTACATTTTTAATTTGTTTTTAATTTTATTTTTAAATGAATCAATAAAATATCTTATGTCAAATTGGTTTAATAATAATGGATAATATATTATAAGTTAAAGTTGACCTATTAACATAAGAATGTAACCTAAGTAATAAATCACACATGTCATCTTAGTAAAATATATTACATTAATTTTTTTTTTTTTAATATGATCTGTTTCGGTGGATAGTAGTTAACTCTTCACAATCAACCCTTCGCAATCTCCTCGCCGTCCGGTCCTTGCTCATGCCCTCCGATCTGGTCGTTTAGCTTCAATAAGTTCCACAACTTCAGTCCAAAGCCGGTCGGGTACCTGTCTAAGAGGCTCCGACGCTCAAGTCAATTCTCAAATCAACAGTAGAGATAGAGAGAGAAAGTATGATATCAATGTGCATTTAATGTTCTTACCTGTCTTACCTTTGACCTCTTATTTATAGTTTTCTTGGTGGGCCTGTGTTTAGCCTTTTCTTAATGACGGCCCAATCTCAGCCCAAATGTTCCTAATCCTGTTTACTTTCTTGATTTTGCGCAGTTACTGTCATCATAAGGACCGGCCGGGTGTCTATCGGTTTCCTGCTTGAATCGCGTTCCTTAGACTGATTAGAGCCATTCTGGGGACCGTCCGGCTCTTCCAGTCGGTCCACTTGTCCAGGCGTTTCTAGAAATGCTCACCGATTTAATGGTTTCTTCGAACCGGTCTCCTTCGGATCAACTTCGACCGTCCGTCCTACCTGATACTATACATGAACCAAATTGAAATCATTCTAAATTATAAAACAATTAAAAAAATCTATTTAATCAATGAAAATTTATTCTTTTTATTTAAGAAACCTATAAAAGACCATAAACATAGGGATAATACCATGATGAATTTGATTATATTTATCCTTCCAAACTAAAAATCCACACTCTTTCTCTTTCTACATACGTATATACATATTATATAAAAATATTCTTTTTAATCATATTTTTCCATCTACAAGTAGATAAGAAATTGAAAAATAAACAATAGAAAAATAAGTTAAATTAAAAGAAATTTAATTTAAGATAAACATAAATGAGACTTTCAAATAATATATTCACATAATCACGTTTTCAGAAACAACAATAAATATCAAATCAAAACAAAAAAAAAATGCATAAATTAGGAATCTATATCTTAATGGCATTATGTTGTGTAAGAAACTCATGATTTTTTATAACAGTTATACCATTCAGTATCGTACCGTTCGGTTTTATTCAGTATACCGATTAGTTTTGTGTTATTCAGTGTATTAATCGGTTTTATTGTGTTGTTCAATGTATCGTTGGGTCTCTGACCGAACCGTTCGGTTTATTGTTAGATTTACATTTTCTGTTATTTCGTTTATGTGTAAAGGCATTAGAATGAGGAGAGGGTTATCGTAAATACGATAATACTTAGTCGGTGTGAAAGTATGAGTATGAAAGAATGTGAACGTACCGTGTGTGTTTGGAGTCCTTGGTTCTTTATTTATAGGTTTTGGATTGATATGAGATCAATAGAATATAAACAGAATAAAACAGAATGAAATATAAACAAACTTACTTGATATATTTTTGTTGGGATATTATTTGATACGTGATATATGATATTGTTCATTTATTCACATTTGTGACATGATGGGCCTCGAGCCCAATAAAGTTAGACCAGTTTGATAATTCGGCCCATTTAATTGGTAAACTGGACCGTTCGGTGTAACCGGTCGTTAAGGTGACGTATCCGCCGTCAGAGATATACTACCGTACAAAACTTTTACATCTTTCTTTACCTCTTTTTTTTTTTGGTTTCTCTTCTTCGTAAGCCTTCCTTATTATTACTACATAGTAAATCTATGAATTTTTATATTTCTTTCCACCTTTATGTATTTACATTTATATATATAATTTTTTTATTTTACAATGAAGAGGTAGAACCCCTCTTTCAATGGGATGATTCATTTGTAAGAGAAAGTTACAATTGAAGTTGTGACTCTATTATTGAGTTGATGATTAAACGCTAAATACCAATTAAGGAAGTCAATTATGGTAATAATATTTGTTAAGAAAAAGGCACATTTATTGATAAATACCAAAAATTATAATTAGAAATAAAATATAAGTTTGTGTGTTTAGCTTTTACTGAACAAGCAATAGAGGTGGGTGATGGACAAAGCTTTACTGAAAAGGACATGTTAAAGAAAAAGTGGATAGAGATGGAAGATTAAAAGGGCCTCTAAGACCCAAATAATATAGGGCTACTGTCCCTAAAAGAAACAAAATATTCATATTATTTCAATTTTTTTATATTTTAAAATCACCCTTTTTAGATTGATGCACAAATAATGTAAAACTTTTATATAGTTTTTGGGGTATTTTGATAATTAAAAGGTTAACTTTTATATTTATAGAAAAAATAAAATTTGAAGGGTAAAATAATAAATATAAAATGTGTGTAAAAGTTTGTTAAATGTGAAAAGATAATGATATTTAGACAACATTTTTTTGATAACATTTGAACATTGATTACGTGTCAATCTGTGATTGGTTAAAAATTACTCTACAATTATAAAATATTGATTATTATTATTGATTGTGGAGTAATTTTTGACCAATCACAAGTTGACACGTAATCAATGTTCAAATATTGTCAAAAAAATATTGTCTAAATATCGTTATCCATGTGAAAAATAATAATATGTTATTGATGCAGGAGTGACTGGATTAGATCAGAATTGATTAATCCATCATTATGATTGCAAAATAAGGTAACAACAGGACAGGAGAACAATATGTGTAATAATTAGAGTAAATTAAAATCATTACAGTTGACCTACTAATACTGATGAGATTCTGAATTATTAAATCAAAAGTTTCAATATCAGTGTAAAATTTTTTGTAAAAAATATTACTACAGTGAATCTTCAACATTTAAACTGTTAGATTACATTTATAGCCATGTCAAAAATTAGTGTTTTTTTTTTTTTTTAAATATGTTTGTAGTTAATGAATTTAAATACAAAATTAAGATAGTCTGGTTAAATTTTGATATATTTTGACTTCAAATTTTAAAAAATAAATATAATTATAAAATATTGAGTATTTTCTATTAATCAATTTTTAAAGTACATAAATAACTTAAATATTAATAAGTTTTAGTTCAAATGATTAAAATATTATATCTATTAATTTTTTAAATTTAAATATTAAAACTGTTGTCACATTTTTAAAGTTGAATGTCATCAAATTTATTTGTAATTATATATAAATAAAGTGTTATATTTGATAAAAAAAAAATATGAATTTAACAGATCTTATTCTTGCAAATGCAAAGAGGATTTTCCAGAAAAATGTAAAAAGATGTTCGGTCTTTGATTTTTGCTTTTGCATATGCTTCAACATCCTCTACTAATTCTGGGTTGTTTGCATATTGAAACACTAAATATGGAGTTTCACTTTTATCTTCGGCAAGTTTTGTGCTATATATTAGTTTTTTTAAAGTTTAATGGATATATCAAAATGGGTAAAGAAAAGCTTAACAAAAACAGAACTGAATATTATTCACTTTATCAAATATATAGATTCCAAAATCTTTAAAGACATCACACAAACACACAAAAAAAATATATATATATATATATATATATATATATATATATATATAGAATATGACTATTAACATGCAACTCCTTCCCTCACTCCTCATTTACATACAGGTATGGTAGGAAAACTCATTCTTGCTGGATTTTATACAGAAAATTTTTACCTTTTTCATGTGTTTAAAAGAGTATTCAAAAAAGATTTTTACCTTTTTAGTATTTAAAGGAAATTATCTTTACTATGACCAGAACGACACCATATTTTTGACCTCTCCACTTAAATAGGACAATTTTTTTTTTTTATTACTCATTATCTTAGTTAGAGTGAAATTTTCTTCGAGTTAATTATGTTTATCACTGGTAATAATTTATTCCAATACACAAATCATATTTGTTCATGCAAGGTTCTTAGTCGTTTTATGTTTGGTCGAGCAATCGTATGAAGTTGAAAATCTATTTTTTTTGTCATCTTTGATAAACATGGTCAAATAGAAGAAATGACTGCTCTGCCTTACGTCAAATATGTAAGGCATGTGCAGCCAAGGAACAAGAAAGTGATTTTTTTATTTTTACACAAAAACTCGATGTAGAGATACAACTGAATACTATGACATAATGACCCCGTTCAACCGTGTAAACGATAGAGGTAAAGTCATTTGTCACCAACCCAACAATTTGAATGGTCAAAGAAACTTTTGAAGAAAGTGAAGATTTTATTGGAATGGAAGAAAAAAACTTGAGTAGTATAGCCATGGGAGGAGGGAACGGGAGATAGAAAAGGTAACTTGGGTATACGAGGAGGAGAAGGGAATGGACGAGATTTTTATAGTATTGAAGGGGAATTAAACCTAAAGTCCCACAAACAAAATTCAACTCATTTGAAAAGTTGTTTTTTCTTCATTGTATGAGCACACGGTTACAAAACAAAAAATTTTCTATTTGTGATGTCTAATTTAATAAATTACATCTTTTAATACGATATCGAAAAAGATATAGTATTCTTTAGTCTCTCCATGCAAATAGGACACAGTTTTTTTGGAAAAGAGTTTCATATTACTTAGATCCCAATCAGAATGAAACTTTTCTACAAGTTAACCATGCTTATCGCTGGCAATAATTTATTACAATACATAAATCCTTATTGTTAATGTAAGCTTGTTAGTCAATCCACGTCTGATTGAGCGTCCATGTGTAGTTGAAGGCCTTTTTTTTTATCTTTGCAAAACACGGTTAAATGGAAGGAATGTCATGTTTTACTTTAAAAATGTAAGGCATGTGTTGCCTAGAAACGAGGAAATGAATTCATGTACTTACAAAAGGACTCTGATGGAGATTGCTTTAATGATGCTTCTTCAACACAAGATGATCTTCCAATTTGGTTGATGAAACTTCTTCAAAAGATGGACTCCATATGAACAATGATTGTAGCGGAAGCAAATAAAGATGAAAAAATGATGATTTTGATGTTGTATGGTCTTGGTAGATGTCCTTCTAGAAGGTTAGACCAACCATGAAGGAGAAGGTATGAAGAAGTCTAGAAGAAGACAATTTCATAAGGTGAGAACTCAAGAAGAGAAGTCTTGCAATTTTGGACAAAAAGACTTTACATTAAATCAAATTCTAAGGATTACAAAAGGGTGTCTCTCTTTTTATAAGTGAAGGAGAAGGCTAAAGTATATGGAGTATTTAGGAGCCTCTCCATAATTTAATGAGGAGCCTAAGCATTAAATGAGGAGCTCAAATATTAAATGTGAGGAGCCTTATGCTTTGTAACTAACTTAGTCAAAGCATTTAATGCAAAGGTTCCTTGCAACTAACTCCTTCCAAAATCCATTTTTAACCCATTTCTAACCCATTTTAGGTGCTTCCTTCTAACTAAGGACCTAATTGTGCACTAGCTCTCTCATAAAGCCACAAAGCCTTCTAAACAAAGCTTAACAAAATGTTTTGACCAAATACAAAACCTAAAAAAGAAGCTATATTATATATTTACAAAATGTGTTTTAAGATAAAGAATAAGACTACAATATGATCCTATACAATAGTAGAATCCTTCAAGCTCTATATTCTTCTTCCATCTTCTTTGACCATGGCTCTTTATGAGAGGTCCAATGTCTTATAAGATTTGAGAAAAAACAAGAACAAGCTTAAAAATCCTTCTTCTTCCAATCTTAATCTTAGTTTAAGTTGATGCTCCTTCATGGATCTCTATTTTATTTCCAAAACGGATTTCATGGGACTCGATTGTAGATATACGGTTAAATAGTATTCCATTATGACCCAATTCTACCAGGGTTATGGAAACTTTTGAAGACATGGGATTTTGGATGGAATGGAAGAAAACTTCTTTAATAGTGTAGTAATTGGGGAGGGGAACCACCGAGGGTATAAGGGAGGGGAACAAACTATTTTTTATAGTACTAGTTCAAACCTTAAAATCAAATCTTCCAAACGAAAACAAGTAGCACAATAATCAAGCCGGTTGCCACCACTGCAAGGGTGTGGCTATGGAAACTTTTTAAGAAAATTGTATTTTGACACGAATGAATGAAAGAAAGCTTCTTCAATAGTATAGCCATTAAGGGGGAGGGGAACGACCGAAAGTGTGAGGAGACTAAAAAAGATTGTTTTTTTTATAATAGTGGTTGAAAAAAATCAAATTTTCAAAAACAAAAATCTGGTGCAAAAGCTCTTTTGAAAAGATGTTTTTGCCCCGTTTTATCTGACAGCACGTATTGCTACACTAACATATTTTATCTTTTTCTGTGATGTGGTGTTTAATATATAACATTGTTAAAGACAAAGAAAATTAATTATTACATCTTTTAATAATAAACATAACAGTACTCAACTTTCCTATAAATAATTCAAATTTGAATGCAATTTCCACCAGTTACAGAAGAGTACAGTTTAAAGCATAGAAGTATCTGCATAAATATTGACCCTGTTAACCTTCCCCTAGTGAGGGATGATATTTAACCTCCAGGATCATTACAGTGTTAATACACGAAATATCATTCCTTATGCTATGAATTTATCAAATATGCATTATAAGGATTCTATTTGAAATTTGAGTAGCTGATAAGAAACCAGAAAACGTTTCTATTATTGGCATTCAAATTTCAACCTCTATTTGATCTTACATTATGCAGTTGTAGTTCCATACAAGTGAGGAAAAACATGCCCAAATAAACAGTAAACCCGTAGCACATTTCGTTTATATTTACAACATATTCTAGATTTCTACAAAAAATAAAAATTGTCACTTGCAATACGAACCAAAACACAATGAGCAAAACTGTGGTGATATCAGAACCCAATGGAAATGACAAACAAGACCGTCAGCAAAAGTTTGGGTGATGATGGAGTAACAGAAGTTCATAGGAAAAAAAGTGTATATATCTACCAATTTCAAGTGACTGAACACTAGATCAGCACAAAAGTAACATACAAAACTCTGCTTATAACCTCAAGTCTCATCCTTCCATGATTGCCTTCGATCTCTTCGTCTCCTTGTATGTCTTATATACAGAAAAGAAAGTGCAAGAGCCCTCCTCCAATTTCAGGTAGGACAGATAAGTGTCACCAGAATTCTCAATTCTGTCCAGCAACACTCCAAATGTTGAAAAACTTTCTGTTTCCTCCTCAACCGTCAAAGGGCTTTGAGTCTAACAGTAAATATCCTATTTTCATGCTTCATCAATGCAACTGTCTCTCAGAGAGAAGCTATCAAGCGTATCATTATCTGTGTCAACCTGAAGCTCTTTGAACATGGCCATCACTTGTATCATGGTCGGCCGACGGTAGGGCCTCTCTTCTAGACACTCAAAGGCAATTCTCAAATACTGAAATAGTTCACTTTCACTAGATGATTGCACAATTAAATCAGGATCAAGTATTTCATTAATTCTCTTCTCTTTGTAAAGCTTCTTAGACCAACCAACAAGATTGTTGTCATCACCAAACTCGGAAGAGTCGATTGGCCTTCTACCTGATAGAAGCTCAAGCAGTATGACACCATAGCTATAGACATCCCCTTTAGCTGTACATCGGAAACTCTGGTAGTACTCAGGGGGTACATAACCCGGTGTTCCGGCAAGTGTGCTAACAGTTAGATGAGTATCGAGGGCATTGACCAATCTTGCCATGCCAAAATCAGAAACTCTAGCCTCAAAATTTTCATCAAGAAGAATGTTGCTGGACTTCATGTCCCTGTGTATAATGTGAGGAATGCAACTATGATGAAGAAATGCAAGACCTCTTGCTGACCCTATGGCAATCTTCTTTCTTGCACCCCAATCAAGATTTGAACCTCCTCCTTTTGCTCTTTCATGTAAAACAGCCTCGAGACTTCCCCATTTCATGAACTCGTACACAAGAAGCCTCTCCTCCCCAACTTTACAGTAACCCAGCAGCTGAACCAGGTTCCTATGCTTAATCTTCCCAATAGTTTCCATCTCAGCCATGAACTCCCTATCTCCCTGACCCGTCACATGAATGAGCTTCTTGATGGCAACAACACAGCCATCTTTGAGCTTAGCCTTGTACACTTCACCAAATCCCCCAGAGCCGATCAAACTCTCAGCACTGAAACCATTAGTAGCCTCCAGAAGATGTGCGAACGTCAGCTTCCGCAGAGGCTTCTCAAAGGTGGCAACATTGATGCTCAGAGGCTCAGGAAAGCTGGAAAGCTTCCAACTACTGCTCCCCGAAGTGGGAAGACTCTCTATATACTTTTCTCTAATCTCCTCCTTCTTCTGAGCCTTCCTCACCCTGTACAAAGCCAACACAAGCCCAAGCGCAAACAAGAGAAAGCAAAGCAAACCAATGACAACCCCAGCTGCTACAGGCTGCTTCTTCTTCCAAACCCCAACACCCACTGAGCGGTTCTTCGAAGCACTACACGATGGCAGCGGCAGGCCACAAAGGCCAGAGTTGTTCTCGTATCTAGAAGCTGGAAAAGTAGTCAACTGACCTCCAGAAGGAACGGACCCGGTGAGATTATTATTAGAGACGTCAAGGTCACTGAGAAAAGAAAGGCTCTCCAATGAACCAGGGATGGACCCATTAAGACTGTTATGTGACAGATCAAGCACCCCAATTGCTTTCAAACCACCAAAACTATCTGGAATGTTCCCACTCAGCCTATTGTGCCCCAAATTCAACACCTGCAAATAGGCCATGCCACCCAAATTCCCAGGAATAGTTCCAGACAGCAAGTTGTAGGAAAGGTCAAGGTAGATCATGCTCCCATTGGAAGAAAAAGTATACACGGTCCAACCGAGGTAAATACGCGTCAATGGGCACGAATGCACCATGGGAAAACCTTCAAGTCTCTCTGTTCTGATATCCTCAAACTCAACCAACCCACCAGCACCCCTGCAACTAGTCCCACCCTCGTTCCTCACAAACGCAAACTGCTTCCCTGAAACCTTGCCCGGTATAACCAGTCCCGCTTGATCAGCAAGCTCAAACGGGATATTCCCAGTTAGGTTATTGCTATTCAAATCTAACCATATCAACTTCCCACACTTGCCTATCTCAGGTGGAATCCTCCCACTCAGCGAGTTGTTCCCAAGCTGGAGAATCGCCAATGCGTTCAATTTCCCAATCCCAGAAGGTATCGCTCCGGTTAACCGGTTGCTCGCCAGCGACACCCATATCATGTTGGTGCAATTGGCAATTGACTTTGGAATTGACCCAGAAATGAAATTATTGTTGAGAATCAAAGTCTCCAAGTTCCCTCCTTTAACACAAATTCCTTCTGGGATTTCCCCAGTGAGATTATTCGCCCACATAATCAAATCAGAGAGGTTAGGCAAAGCCCAAATCTCCCACGGAATTGAACCGTTCAAGCTGTTAAAGCTGAAATCAACGGTTCTCAAATTCTTACAATCACCGAGCTGTGAAGGCACCGTCCCGGAAAGGTAATTGCCCGCAAGGATCAACTTCTCCAGCCCGGAAGGGCAAAAGAACGACGGAACATTGCCGCTTAACCGGTTCGAGCTCAAGTCAAGCACCCGAAGCCGTTTCAGGTTAACAAGGGAAAACGGAACCTGTCCCGTTATGTTATTAAACGACGCGTTTAGATACTCGAGACTCTGAAGCTTGCTAACCACGGACACAAGGAAGTTCCCAGAGAGATAGTTCCTCGCGAGGTTCAAACTCCGCAGAGAAGAACAGTTCACGAAGCTCAAAGGCAACGCACCAGAAAGCATGTTCTCGGAGAGATCAAGCTCCACGAGACTTCCGCAGAGGCTTCCGAGCTCGCTCGGAATCTCGCCGAAGAATTTGCTGCGGTCGAGAAACAAAGACTTCAAGCTCCTCAAATTCCGAAGAATCTCCCCGGGAATCTCGGCTTCAAACTCATTGCGAGAAAGATCCAGAACCTCGAGCCTGTTGCAGCTGCTCAACCCGCGCGGAAACTCTTCTCCGGAGAGCGCATTGCGCGAGAAGCTCAACCGCGTTAGGCTACCGCACGAGGAGAAATCCAGCCGCGAGAAGTTGTTGAACGAGAAATCGAGAACCTGAACGGCGTCATTCACGAGCTGAGGCGGCACCGCCCCGGAGAGAAGATTGTAGGAGAGGTCCAAGGTGGAGAGGTTCGCGCTTCGGGAAACGAGCGACTCGCCGAGTTGACCAGCGAGTCTGTTGTCGGAGAAGTTCAGATAAACGAGAGCGGAGCTGGCGAGAGAGGACACGAGAAGGCTGAGGTCGGAGACGAGGTTTCTGGACAAGTCGAGTTGGGCCAGGGAAAGCCCAGAGGCAGGCCCAAGGCCGAGTCCAGCGGTGATGAGATTATTGGAGAGGTTTAAGTAAGTGAGGCGGGTACACGGAGTTAGGTTTGCGAAAGGAAACTTGCCGGAGAAGTTGTTGAAAGAGAGGTCGAGTGTTTGAAGCGTGCAAAACGGCGAAACGCTGAGGTTAAAAGCGGAGAAGGAGTTGCCACGTAGGACGAGGGTGGTTAGCGAGGGGAGGGATGTGAGGGTGGGGAGGTGGAGGGTGCCGGAGAGGGAGGCGCCGGCGAGGTCGATGGCGGTGACGCGGCGTGGCGGTGGCGAGCAGGTGACGCCGCGCCACGCGCACGGGGACGGCGCGTCGGGGAGCCAATCGGAGAGGAAGCCACGGGGGTCGGAGGAAACGTGGAAGTGCTTGAAGCGGATGAGGAGATTCGCATCGGACGCTTCTGATTCTGCTTCTGCTGGTGTTACTGCAACGAATAAGGTAATCAGAAGAAGGGAGCTAATTACTAGTGTTGGTGATTCTTCTCGTGGTGACCACGACATGTTCCTCCTGAGGTATGGTTTGGCTCTTTTCATTTGGGGTTTTTCAGTATCTGCTTCATGGAAAATTAATGATTAGTTTTAGCTTATTGGTATGCATAATACGATATTCACATGCTTATGCTCCCTTCCCATTGATCAATATTTCCAAAGCCAACTAAATCACTGTTTATGCATCCGTGCGTGCGTGTGAGAGGGAGTTCAAATCGAAAACTGCATGGAATTTCTTTATCATGTTTTTGTCTTGTTTTAGCAGAAATAATAAATATACTAAACTTGAAGAGATAGATAGATAGAAAAATTATAATTATAAATATTAAAAAAAGTGTGTCTTGTCCCGAATTTCAGAGTTGTGTGGCTGTACGCGTACCTACCCTGAGCTAATAGGTTTGATTTTGGGGGTTGCTTTTTCAACGTTTTCTTTACGGGGAGAAAAGAAAGAAAGATAGATAGATAGGACTTGCAGGGGAAGCTGAAATTACGTGAGAGAAGGAATCGTCGCGTGGTGTTATTGTTTTTAAATCACAATTATAAATATTAAAAAATATTAATGTTTTCCATTCTTTTTAAAAAAGTGGTCCAAATGGCTTTCCGGTTTCAAAGACGTAATTATCACCCAAACTTTGGGTTTTGAAAATTAGAGGAAAGAGGGTTATTTATGCAAGCTACTTACTACTACCCCTACTTCTTCTATTTCACCTATTTCACAATTTTTCTCGACCAATAATTAATAAATATTAAGTTCCCGTTATATATCTGCCATTAAACCTAAGTTGATCGTCTACTATTTCCATGAAAGAATATTGAAGATGGAAATCATAATGAAGGACACACATAAATCGTGTGTTTGGGGAGCTTGCAATAATTTCCCTGTAAAAGTAGTTGAAATGGCCATTTATTATTTGTTTCTCACACACCACCTATGTCACGGATGTGAAAAAAAAAATGCAACCTTGCTTATATATATGCAGAAAGGGTTCTGGAAAATAGCTTTTGGAATTTGACAGACAGTGGCTGCAGCAGGTACGATGTTCAGGTCCTGTCTAGTTGCACTGTGCTAAATAAAAACAATTGCTAGATTTGTGGGGATGTTTCGGCTTTCAAACAAGACAAATATACACAACAGTTCATCATCATGTGCACCAACCATGGTGGGGTAAGGTAAGACAAACACTAGAATGAACATCAAGGTGAAATTTAATTGAAAATATAATCATTTTATTGAAGAAATTGTCAGTTTGTAGGGATTAACAGTAAGCAATTTCGCTTTCCAGAGAGTGAAAAAATGGAGATGGAAAAAATAGTAAAATTTGAATTAATACATAGAACCAGAGGATTAATGGAACAAATTATAAAAGGATAGAGGTGAAGGAGAAAAAAAAAAAAAAGTAAAACATAAAGACAGGTTACTGAGAATAAGGAAAAGTGGTGCCCCCACTAATCAAGATTTTCTTACTTTAATTGCTCGTCTATCTAGGTTCAGTCAAACTTTGGATTTGGATTTATCTCCCACCACATGCTACACCTATCTCCTCTTAATCATTATTTAATTTCAATTACATTTTCATTAAAATTAATTAACGATTAGAGTACCAACACTATTTTCAAATTCTTCCCTACCACCAAATTAAAATTGTCTTTTCAGTTTGAATTCTGTTAAAATTAAACTCAATCAAATCATATTTATGTAGTGTAATTAAGTCTTATGGAATCAATCAAAAGTTCAAAGTTGTATTTTGAAGTGTACTCTCTACCAATTTTCAATGCATTTTTTTTTTTATTTATTGGTTCTCCAATGGCATTGATTGGCAAGGTTCTTTATTTTGGTTTAATTACTCCTTATAAAACTATTCACTTTTAGTTACCCAAGTAGGTTTTATAATTACAAGAACTTTCCTTTAATTCACACATACATTTTTTTAATTTATTGTACCTATGAAATTAAGAGATTAAATTTTTATTTGCAGATATTGAAATAAGATAGTTATGCATTTGGAGAAATACAAGAAAACGTTTTTATAATTATAAGAATTAAATGATAAATTAATTCTTAAAAGAATTATCGTAAAATAACTATTATGCAAAATAATCTCACCAACAGTGAAGATTTTCTTGTACTGTCTTTGTTTTTCTATGGTTGTTAGATTTTATTTTTCTCCTTATGCATATCCATTCTATCTTTGTTAAAAAGGTTGTATAGACATTTAAATCTACTTGTTAAGTTTCTTCGTGAAGAATATTGCTTTAATAAATTTCCAATTCATCTTATAGAAAATCCTTCTTCTTTGGTATTATTAGATAACGTATACCATAACTTTAAATCTATATTTAGTCGGTCAAAAAAATGAATTAAACAAACTAGTACATGAAAGGTTAGTATGGAATGACATAAGATGAGAATAAAATAATAATTATAAAGTTGTATACATTTGTTTTTTATTCAAATCTTATATTTTTATTATCTGTTATCAATTCTTGTAATTTTGAACGCTTATAAAAAATCAATACATTTTCAAATCTTGCAATATGTTCAAATTATTAAAATTTAAATTTGAAAATCTTAATTGTAATACTCATGAAACAAGTTAAATATATGTACATGTATGAGAGTGAGGTGGGTTTGATTTAATATCCAGTTAATATAAAGTGTAATAAATTATAGTAAATTAATTGACTACTACCTTTTATGGCACGGAGTTCTTAACTATATTCAGTAATATGTACAAACAAGAATAGTGAGAGAGAAGTAATAATTTCCGATGGAAGAGGCCAAATCTACTAGATCAGCACTGGCGACGTTCCTCTGTTGCATTCTGATCTGGAAGTTTCGAGGAGAAGCGGCTCGGGTGGAGTTGCTTTCGGGTGGCGCTCGCTGTCACGAAATGACGGGGAGCGGCGGTGTGTTCGTTCCAAGGAAGAACAGAACCTACGACGGCCCGATTGGCATCACCGTGGCAGCGTTGACGGCGTACGTAAGTAGCTGTGACGGTGACATCTTCAGGTGGTGACGATGGAGGGAGATCGACGCAGATGCAGGGAAAACCAACGACGGCGACACTGCCGATAGCAACGCCGGCGATAAGCGGTGATGGAGGGTGCAACAGCTGCTGTGTTGCGTGGATAGGGTGCTGGCGCGTGATTCATGGGTGCTACTCCTGGTGTGTGTTGCTTGAGGGAGAGAGTGAGAAGTGGTATTCCTGATTTTTGAAAGAGAAGAGAAAATTGGGATTGATAAGTTTTTACTCCGTGCAACCATCTTCTTCGCGTTACACCTCCTAATTGTTCGGCCCTATATCCATTTTACTTCATGCACCTCAAACTTACCCTTACACCTCCATTATCTTAGTTTCAATTATCCTCTCACATAAAACTTTACACTCCAAGGGAAAACATTGAAATAATCACAAAATAGTGAAATGAAGTGGAAAATAATAATAATACTTATACTTTTCATAAATTGATCACAGCGTTGGGTAACCGAGGAAGTATGGAACATTTTTTGACCGATCAATTTTAAAACAAAATCTCTAGTGGTGAGTGACCGTGTTTTTAAGTTGTGGAAGCTTACTTTTGAAAAAAAGTTATTTAGGCTTTTGTACGGAAATAGGCAGATTTCACTGCCAAATTACGAAAGTAGGCAAAAAGGGGGGAATTTACGAAAATGGGGAAGTCGTCTGGGGGTATAACGACTTCATAAGAAGAAGTCGTGCCCCCCCTGCACGACTTCACACTGTTCACATGAACAGTAGTGAAGTCGTGCACCCCTAAAACGATTTCTGGACTCTGTAATCGATTACCAGGAGCTGTAATCGATTACAGCTTGTTAAAATCGTGGCCCCCCTGCACGACTTCAGCATTATAGGAAAAAACGGGCCTGGTAATCGATTACAGACCCTTGTAATCGATTACCAGGTGTTTTTTAAGTGGTAACAGCCCCTGTAATCGCTTACCAGGGTGTGCAATTTGGAAAAATGGCCCTGGTAATCGATTACAGACCCCTTGTAATCGATTACCAGAGTTATTTGATTGTTGAAAATGTTTTTTATGAGGTGTTGTTGAAGGTGCAATTATTAAATTTTTGTTATGACATTGTTATGTTTCGATAGAGTAATTTTATTCTTTGAAATTAAAAAACAAACTTGTAAATGAAAGTTAAAGTATTTTATTGAATTGAAAATGCATTACATAAGTAGACAAATCTTAAAATAAGTACAATAATACTACTAAGTATCTAAGAGGAAGGTCCACCATGACGACGCAAAACCTCATGCTCTAAATGATCTACTCGAGTTTCCAATGTATCGAACCGGTCTCCCATGTTGATCTCGAGTTGTTCAAGTCTTGTATTAATGTTTTCATTCATGGTGTTGAAGCTGTCCCCCACAAATGTTCTAAGATCATTGATGCCCCTCATCAAGTCATCATATGAAGAAGTTTGAGGGTGAAGAATGCGCGGTGGTGGTGGTTGTTGTTGAGGACGTGCTGCACTTTGGCCTTGAGAAGGACNGGGAGCATTTTTTGGAACCCATATGTCGTTAGCATCTTGCGTAAATCCAAAGGAATCGAGTGATCCACGCGATATCCGCATTTGCCTTGTTCGGGGGCCAGGAATTTCATCATCCAATG
>NC_028355.1:33314121-33443956 GCF_000741045.1 Vigna radiata var. radiata | reverse complement strand
CTTCAACAACACCTCATAAAAAACATTTTCAACAATCAAATAACTCTGGTAATCGATTACAAGGCCTTGTAATCGATTACCAGGGCCATTTTTTCAAATTACACACCCTGGTAAGCGATTACAGGGGCTGTTACCACTTAAAAAACACCTGGTAATCGATTACAAGGGTCTGTAATCGATTACCAGGCCCGTTTTTTCCTATAATGCTGAAGTCGTGCAGGGGGGCCACGATTTTAACAAGCTGTAATCGATTACAGCTCCTGGTAATCGATTACAGAGTCCAGAAATCGTTTTAGGGGTGCACGACTTCACTACTGTTCATGTGAACAGTGTGAAGTCGTGCAGGGGGGGCACGACTTCTTCTTATGAAGTCGTTATACCCCCAGACGACTTCTCCATTTTCGTAAATTCCCCCATTTTTGCCTACTTTCGTAATTTGGCAGTGAAATCTGCCTATTTCCGTACAAAAGCCAGTTATTTAAGGTAGGAGAGTTTATTTACTTTCATAAGTTCTAAATATTGATTGGTTTTACAATATGTAGATTTTGTAGAATTAATTAGTTGCTTTAAAATAACATGATTATTCTATGCTCAAAATTTTAATATATTAATATTTATAAATTCTAATTCTTGATCTGTTGCATGATCTTTGAATTTGATTGAATTGAATTAGTTATTAGTTGTTGTTTTGGTAATGAATGTGTTGTTATTGTGTGTATTATATGAATATGGTTATTTCTAAGGTAAAAGACCATATTATTTAGTGTAGTGTATGTATTGATATATATAAGAATTTTAATATGAAGTCATTCTAACTCTACTAAATTTTCATACTTGTAGAAAATGAGGTTTAAATGGTGAAAGTTGAAAAAAATTTCTAGTATGTGAAATCGATATAAAATGTTACCCTGACTTATAAGATGGAAGGGAACTAACCCTATGATGATGGTTTTGGGGTAAGGATGATAGTTTTTGGGATAGGAGAATGTATTGATGTTAAATTTAATATGGAGTAAATTTATGATAAGTGTAAGACTTCATGTGAGTACCGACACCAAATATGTACATTTCCGAAAATAGAGCTTTATAGATTTATTTGTGTTCAATGTTGCATGATGAGTTTAATAATAAATATATGATTGAAACTGGAATTATATAATATGAAATGCATATAGAACTTTATATATATATATATATATATATATATATATATATATATATATATATATATATATGAAAGTTTTATATAAAAGTTTTCTTTCATTTATCATTCATTTTCTTTTTTGGTTATTACATGTGGAACTAAAACACCAAAAAAGAAAATGAATGATAAATGAAAGAAAACTTTTATATAAAACTTATATATATATATATATATATATTATATGCGTGAACAAAGGACTAGGTAAGTGTTTTTACATACATTCTTACGAAGGATCATAAAGAACAACAATGAGAAAAGTAATGTAACCTTAGTGTTTCCTTTAAAAAAAGTAAATTTTTCTTTTAAAAGTGTTGGTGTACTTGGGGTAAAAGGATATGAAAGAGTGATTTATATGTTGTACAAATTTTTACACTATTATTTTTTGGTTGTCATTAGACGTTGATGTTTTCTTTAAATTTTGAGTTTCCAAACATATTTTTGTGTATCCTTGTGTTAATATTATTTCTCTGTTTGTAGAGTGATCCGTGAAAATAAAAACAATAATGTTCTTCATTGGTGATGCATTTTTCCCAATAATTGTGGATAGAAATTTGAAGAACATTTTTTTTTTAATTTCTACGTGAGTTTGACAATTTACCACAGAGGATATAAAACGAATATAACAAATGAGTGAAAAGGGACTATTTATTGAAAACAAATCACTCAAATATAGAGAAAAACAAAAGAAAAGAGGATTGAATTTGCAAAATTCATTTGCATGAATGTATTATATTGACAAAAGGTAATAAAACTCTCATACACTTGGATCTTTGTAAGAAGCTTTGAAAGTATGAGTCAATGAGAGACAATTCCTCTTGGAAAAGTATTATATGAATTTGTATTCTCTTTGTCAAAGGATTTAGGAAGGATTCTAGTTGTTGGAATGTGACATTTATCTTCTGGTTTTCTTTGTGTTTTTCTTGGACAAAAGACTTTTTATTTTCATTTAAGAAACTCACAAAAACTCAATATTGGATTCATATATATGGTCTTCCTAATGAATATTGGCAATTGAAGGCAATCTTTTCTATTACATGTGGAATTGACACACTTTTATCTTTGGATGGTTACACCATTTACATGTCTCATGGATTTTTTTTTTCTCGTTTTTTAGTTCATCTTAATTTTTTTATCTGAATTACCTATCCAAAATTTGGTAGAAAGATCATAATTTGCAGTTATGGTTGATGTAGAGTATGGAAAAATTATCTCTATTTTGTTCAAATTGTAACATGATTGGTCATGATTTATTAAATTATAAAAGATTATAACAAAATGTTAAAGTTCATTCTAGTGATTAGAAATTAATTGGTGTAAAAATACAAAAATATTATCGTTGGGTGACATTATTGCTTCTCAAGATTTGGGCTTCTCAAGATTTGGTTTTTGTACCTCAATCTATTACAATTATCTCTATTCTCATTTTTTATTTTAATAAAATTATCATATGATGACAATTGTTGGATTTTGGGAGGTCAACATAGTTGAGACGTGAAATTAGTAATCCTTAACATAAACTTACTTGGAATTGTGTTTTAATTTCTTGCTCTAAATTTTCATAAATATTATCTAACGATTAATAGTAAGATGGTGGTTTTTATGTAACAAGCCATCAGTGAGTGGATTATGGGTTCGATGGAATACAACAAATGCAACTTTATAGCTTAACTAATTTATTAATTTTAACATGAACTTTTCTTAATACAATTAAATAATACATGGGAGGAATTGTTTCACCAATATTAGCTTTTACCTATTACATTATTTATTTCTAAATAATCTTTGGATAGAGGGTTATAGTGCACATATATTTTATGTATGTTGTTGTGCTCATATCTTAAATTCAATTGTTCAAGAATGATTATAAATATTGTCTTTCAAAACAAAGTGGGTGAGTTGGAAAAAATTGGGTTGGATTGAGCATTTAAAAAGTTAAACCTTATACTTATACTTCTAACGGGAAGCATGAATTTTATATGGATGGTATAATTAATTTAATTAAGCCTACTTATAATATGTTTTTGTAAATTAGTTCATTATCATTGTTTAAATCTATGACTATGATAATAATAAAAATTATAATTATAGAAAAGTATAGGACGAGAGTTATTTCAATGTAAAAAAAAAAAAAGAAAAGAGAATATAACTCAAACATAATTTACTTACATAAGAAATATATAATAAATATATACAACTTTTGAAGTAGCAAGTCTAGCACTCCTTTCTTCTTCCAACATTTTCCTTAGCTTCTTCTTCTTCTATTTTTTATTGCATCTATATAATAAAATATCATTTCAAAAATTAAGTGATAATATTAATATGTTTAATCTTGAATTAATAAATAAAAAAAAATATGAAAAAAATATGAGATGATAAAATGTATAGTGATGTACCTCACGAGCCATTCGTTCAAGCATAATATCATATTTTCTTTGTAGATGCTTTTTCATTCTAGCTGTTTCAGCTTTTTCGGTTCAGTTGCTTCCTCCTGCAATATCAAGTCATACATATTATATATATTATTTATAAAAATCTTAATATTTCAAAAATATTTGTTAGAAATTTCACATCGATTGATCAATTTAAAATATATAAGTGAGTTCAGATCTCATTTTACAAATTGATTTTGTAAAACTGAATTATGCTTTGAAAAATTACTTTCTAATATTTAATATTTACAAGGAATTTACCTTCAATCTTTTGAACAAGTCATTTGTAAGAGGTTGTCCACCATTTTTCAACATAACTTTATCTACAAGTTTGAGAAGCTCTTTAACTTGTTTCCTTTGCTCCTTTTTACGGCTAGTTCTATTATTAAAAGCTACTTTTCGATTGTCACATGAAGAGATTATATCCTACAAAAATATTCAACCTTCACTTAATCATCAAAATTTCATAGTTAATTGTAAATTTAGTACACAAAGAAGTCTGTATTTCAATATATTAAATAGATTGTATTAAAAGTAGCAATATCAATCATTAGTTTGATACATGAAAGCTATAATGCTATGTGCTGATTTAAATACAAAAATATAATTTTAAATAATGTATATAAACTTTAAGAAATAAAATTTATGTCAATTTATAGTTATGATGCTAATATGTGTTTCTTTTTTTCAACTTTACATTAACTAAAAAATAATAAACGTGTTAAATTTTTTTTCCCACTATATCTTATAAGTATATAATATATATACGATTTTTGTTTCTCATCATAATTAGAATAGACACTTAATAATAAAAATGAAATAATATATCAGTGAAGGTAATACAAGACAAACCTGAAGAGGTTTTTCAGATTTAGATAAGTAACTTTTAAATGTTTCTCCATCATCTAAGTCATCTATTGCAGTGAAGACTAGAATCATATAGTGAATAATTTTATTTCCAAATAAAGTTTTCAAAATAAGAAAAGTAGTTTGTTCTTCTTCTGTAAAACGATTTTTACAAGAATATACTAAAACAACCTTTCATAGTCATTTTTATCAGTTGATAGCTAACTTTGAGAAATATTATGAACAAATGACACTGTGAGAACATAAAATAACTGAATTAAAGCATAAACATGTAACTCAATGAAGCAGAGCAGTCTAAAGGCATTAGACGAAAATAAAAAACAAATATAAAGTATGCACGCAACCTCACTTTCCGGAGAAAGACCACTTCAGGGATGGAGACTCAAAGGAAGTTATCGTTACCGCATCCAGAATAATACCGTTTTTGTCGGCATTTTCACGGAAAAGAGATTCCATGGTTTGGAAGAAAATCGTCTCATCTTCCACAATCATTTTCCCCAAATCCCTCACAGCACTGTCCGATTGAGGAAGATGGGTAGATGTTTGACGTTTGGTCTAGCGGTAATGTGGAACTGAAGGCTTATTTTTCTGTTATCTTTGGTAAAGAAGGTCGATTGCAAAGTATGGATGGTTGGTCTTACATCGAAGACATAGGGTTTATGTATCCAAGGAAGAAGGAAATGAATGCCTGGTTTTAGGCAGAAAGTAGACTTAGATATTCCATTAAAGACTACAGCAGCATGACCGGCCTCTACAGTGTAAACGGTGGAAGCAATGCCGGCGGTGGAAGCAATGCCGACGGTTGTCAGCAGCCCAACGATTCGGATGTTTCTAGAAGCTTTAGAAGAAAAAGAAAGGTTGGTTGAAAGGGAAGAAAGAAATTTAAGGAGAGTAGCCATGAACAGAGAAGAAAACCACAGTATAGAAGAAAGAAACAGAAGACCCGAGAAAATGAAAAGGATTGGTATTTTATAGGTAAAAACCCTAAAAACAAAAAATAGAATTTGTTTTTTAAAAGTTGTTTTTTTTTTCAGCACACCGTACAAAACAGAATTTGTCTCTAGTAATAAATTACATCTCTTAAAATTAAATAAAAGTAATCAACATAATAAAAATAAAAATTAGGATAATATTAATAATAATTATTTTTTATTATTATTGTTTTAAAATGTTATAGTAAACTAAATATTTATTAAATTTTAAATTAAAAAACAAAATTTTGAAAAAAATTGTTCACCCAGTTAACGTATATTAATTTTTAAGAAAGCCAATTTCTTTTACATAAGTTATTATTATTATTATTATTTTAATATTGTTATTATTATTATTATTATTATTTTGAATTTCTTTTATCTCTTTTAATAAATTATATGTTAAAATATTAAAATATATTAATGTATTATTATTATAATGATATTTTATTACGTTATTATTATTATTACTTTATTATTTTTATTATTGTTATTATTATCATAATTATTATTATTATTATTATTTGATATATGTTAATTAGTATAATTTATTCTAATATTTTAATATAATTTAATATTTTAAAACTAAATCAAAAGGTGATTGAGTCCATTTTCTACTTAAAAAAAGTGTTTTCTTCTCGTTTATTTAGGTGAGTGAGTCATTCTAGGTTTCTCTTTGCTTTTTAAAAGGGTAGAGATTTTAGTCAGATAAAAGTGCATACATTTCAAAACCATAAATAGAATAAACATATTGATGAAAATTCTTAATCCATTATAAAAATCTATTTAATAAAACACACACACATTCATATACTTAAAGTCTATTTAAACTCTTATATTTAAATTAAATTTTATATAGATTTTAATTAAAAAATTATAATTTATTATTAAGATTAAAAAAATATAATTAAGTAAGTCAATCTATTTAACTCACATTACTCAATTCAAATTTTTCTAAACTCAGTCAATATATAAAGTAGATTGAATTGATTCAATAATCAATTCCTAATAGATCAGATCAAGCTTCAATCATAAATAAAAATAGAATATAATTCAAACATAATTTAATTACATAAGGAATACAATAATGAATATATACATAATAAATATATATACAACTTTTGAAGGAGTATCACACCATATTTACACTCTATGTCATAAAGGTAAAATAGAAATATTTGAATGTATCATAATTAGAGAATGGCACATCTCTTACTATTTGCCTCATTAAGATCCCATCTCAGTTTTTGAATTTCTTTGTTTGATGAAAATTGAAATGATTTATAATTTTCCTCAGCTGCAAGTCTAGCATTCCTTTCTTCTTCTAACAATTGCCTAAGCTTGCCAAGTTCTTCCTCCAACTTTGATTTCATCTACATATTAAAATAAAAATATTATATCAAAAATAGAAAAAATAAAATTAATAAAGTGATAAAATATTTAAACTTCAACTAGATAATCGAAACCAAGTGTTGTGAAATAAAAATAGAAAAATATTTTTTTAACAATTTTCTTTTGACAACATGTTTATGATTGTTTATGTGGTAGTTCGTAATTGATCCGTTTTAAATATACGAACCAATAAAATAGTATCACATAATTTATTGTAAAAAATTATTAAAAAAATTGTTAATATTATGAAAATAAGATTATATAATGTATAGTTATATACTTCACGAGCCATTCGTTCAAGCATAATATCATATCTTCTTTGTAGACGCTTTTTCATTCTAGCTGTTTCAGCTTTTTCAGTTGCAGTTGCTCTCTCCTGCAATATCAAATGATAAATATTATATATTATTTATAAAAATCTTAATATTTCAAAAATACTTTCAATATTTATGAAAATTCACCTTCAATCTTTTGAATAACTCATTTGTAAAAGGTTGTCCACCATTTTTTAATACAACTGCATCTACAAAACTAAGAAGTTTTTGAACTTGTTTCCTTTGCTCCTTTTTATCAGTACTTCTATTATTGAAAAGTACTTTTCGATTATCACATGAAACGATTATATCCTACAAAAATATTCAACATCCATTTAGTCATCAAAGTTTTATATTTAATAGTAAATTTATTTATTGATAATTAGTACCAAATAAAATATACATTTATTGTTTAATTTTTATTGCTTGAATACTTATATTTATATTTTTTATGTCTCACAATAATTAAAATAAACACATAATAATAAGAATAAATAGTATATAGTAGTGAAGGTGATGATAATGAAAAACCTGGAGAGTTTTTTCTGGTTGATTAGCTAAGTAATCTTCAAATGTCTGTCCATCAGCTTTTAAATCATCTTTTCCAGTAAAGACTATAATCATATAGTCAACGATTTTTTCTCCAAATAAAGTTTTCAAAGTGAGAAAAGTAGCATGTTCTTCTTCTGTAAAACGATTTCTACAAGAATATACTAAAATCACAGCATGAATTCCATCTTTAGCCATATCAATACATTTCACTATTTCATCTCCAACAGCTTTAGTTCCATCAAATAGCCCTACAAAATTTCTTAAGTTTTAGATTCATAATTAAAAACATTTATATTCTTCTATTATGTTTGTTATTTTAGTCTCAAAAATTATTTTTCTATTTTTATCTTCACAATAAAAATACAAGTTATATATGTTTTTGAGCCAATGTTTTTATTGCTTTTGTTTATACAATACAATTGGAAATTAGTACATTTTGCAAGGACACACATACATGAAAAATAATGTTTACAAATCATACAAGTAAATTTCATCATTATGTCACAACATGAAAAATAATTATTCAATTTTGAAAATGAAAAAAAAAACATTTTTGATAAAAATGAACTTTAAGTCTAACTCAATCCCACAAAACCGACTTGTAAGATGAAGTTTGTATTCGCTTATATACACTGAATTGACCTTATCTCTAGTCGACGTGGAAACAATTTTTTACTAACGAAACATTATAACAACAACCAAAACACCAAAACATGTAATAATAAATTTTGAAAAGATAAAATATTAGGAGAGTTGAACACGTAAATCATGCACATTAAAAAATCTTGAATTTAAGTTTTAAATTTGTATATGATAAAATTAGAAGTAGCAAAGACATAGACTTAAATAAAATTTATAATCATATAGTGAATGATAATGTACTATTATTCTTCACCTGGAGTGTCGATAATATTAATAATTTGTCCATCTTTTGTAGTAGTTTGTTGCATTTCAGAAATTCGTGTTACACCAGAAGCACCTGTTCTTGACTTGAAATGAGTTTCTCCAAGAATATTATTTCCTGTTGCACTCTTTCCATTACCAGTACGTCCAACTAAAACTAGTGTCTTTTCCTTAATTTGTGCCATTTATAGTAAATTTGGATACTGTAAGAAAAAAATATATATTTTAAATAAAAAATATAGAAAAAAATAAACAATGATTTTATAAAAAATAAATATTGTGAAACATTTATATTCAAATAAGATATATAAGTGTGATTTAAATCAACAATTAGTTATGGTATGATAAAGAAAGAAAGATTTCTACAATAAAAGTAATTTTGTTATCAATAAAAACATGAATTAATGATGACTTACTTGCCTGTAAATTTGTTAAAGAAATATGTGAATATGTGATATAAATCACAAATATAGAAAAATAAGATGAAAAATATAGAATGTATTTCAAATGCTCTTTCTATAGTTTCAATGATACGATGACTTGAACTTTGTAACATTAATGTCCTTTTATATTTGCACTAGAAACAAACTTCACGTAGAAACATGCAAACAAAATGCCAAGCATCTCATAAAATAAAATCAAAGTGAGTTTGAAAGTAAGAAGAAAATAATAATCCGAAACTTAATACACCAAAAAAGGAATAAATTGGACAAACTTAAATGGTAGGTTAGAATAAAAATAATATAAAATTCATCTATACAAGACTAAGATATATAGCCACTTGATTAATATAAATATAGAGAATATTCATAAGTGGTTCCAAATTATAAATATAGGTTAATGTTAAACTTGTATAATTTTCTCATTTCTTTAGCAAATCCTTTTTTGTGGTTTACCTTTTTTTTAATTATACATTTATTAACAATTTTAGGAGTTATTATCAAGTCAAGTTTATGATTCCTTATTGATTTTCGTTGTACACTATTCATTAAAAAAATGTTTGAAATATATCAAAGATAGATTTCTTTGGTGATTTTATCTGTGTACTATTTATTAAAAGTTTGTTTGAAAAATAATAAAGATAATAAATTTAAGGTAGACTTTGTAACATCCTTCATAAAGAACTAAGAGTGACATTCAACAATAAAGGAATAATCACAATATGCAAAGCTTAGAAAGATGAAACTTAACAACTTAAGAAACTAAAGATGACTAGATTGAGAGTAAAGCAACTTAAAATGACTAAATTGAGAGTAAAAAAATTAAAAAGATTAGTTAAAGCTTGAAATGATTGTGAGAAAAGAATATTCTTACTTGTAAAAAAATCATCACTAACATATATATAACATGACATATATTTAAAGATTATTTTTTTTAATGTAGACTTAAATAAATTGAAATATAATCCATGATAGTTTACACTTGACCATTACTATATAATATTATTTTTGTATGGTCATGGATGGATTTATATCATCATAGCTAGAGTTATAATTACTAAAGAGACTCGTTCGTGTGACATACTAATTAATATGATTTGTTTGTAAAGAGTTTAAGTGATATCTCCAATTGATATATTGAGATTAAATATCACTAGTGCAAAAACGCTATTTAACGTCACCCTTTAGACGTTGGTTAAGGGTAAGCACGACGTATATTGATGACTGGTGGCATTTTCGTAAATAAGTTGGCCATATAGACGTCAGTTAGAAGGTGCCCCGACGTTTATAATATTTTAGACGTCGGGACCCTTCCTAACTGACGTCTATATGTCTGACAGGTGGGTGAAAAGTCATTTATTTCAGTCATATAGACATCAGTTAGGAGGGGCCCCAACGTCTATATGACGGAAATTAATGGTTATTCACCTACTTGTCAGACATATAGACGTCAGTTCGGAGAACACCGACTTCTAAAGCACTTTAGACGTCGGTTCGACGTCTGTTACTCTAGGAACCGACGTGTAAACCCTGAATCCAGAAATTTAAAAAGTCACTTTTTGACTCCATTTAGACGTCTGATCCCGTCACTCCGACTTCTAAAACACTTTAGACGTCTGTTACTCTAGGAACCGACGTCTAAACCCTGAATCCAGAAATTTAGAAAGTCACTTTTTGACTCCATTTAGACGTCTGATCCCGCCACTCCGACTTCTAAAGCACTTTAGACGTCCGTTGTAAAGGGAACCGACATCTAAACCCTGAATCCAGAAATTTAAAAAGTCACTTTTTGACTCCATTTAGACATCTGATCCCGCCACTCCGACTTCTAAAGCACTTTAGACGTCTGTTGTAAAGGGAACCGACGTCTAAATGTCTGCATTAAAACACTGCGAACGCGAGACAGTAGTTACGCACACTCATTGTTCATCATCTTCCTCGCATTTTCTCTGCACAGGCTACGTTTTTCAGGTTCGTTTTCTCACTTTTGCACCGTTTAAAATTAATTTTACTCCGATTACATTACTCTTTGATGAATTAATTTTCATTTGAATCGATTAAAATGCGTTTTCATTGAGTTTTTATCCAGTTTTGTTCATGTCCTTAGACAACGTTCTTGGACGGCGATTTCTTGCGTTTTGCACTCCTCCAATTCCCTCCATTACATTATCAAAATCATCCAATACAAAATAAGAACATACAATCCATTCTCTTCAACTAAAATATAAAGTTGTAAACTCGAATCACCATGACCTAGGAGCAACTCGAGAGGTCTCAAGCGGAGAAAGATCCTATCAAATACGGCGACATTTTAGACGTCTGATCTATGAGTTTGACGTCTATATAGACGTCTGACCTATATAGCCTGACGTCTATTGGGACGTCGGTTGTGTGCAAAACTGACATCTATATAGACGTCTGTCATTATTTGACTGATGCAAAGTAACGTCACTGGCTTAGACGTCGAGTTCGAAACTGACGTCAAAAACCCAAAATAACTTACGTTAATCAACGTTTTTCCACTAATGTATGGCTTAGCTTGAAAAAAAGTTTAAAAGCATTATATTATAAATGATAAAATGGAGATGTTATAAGAAAATTATTTGTTTATCTTATAAAATTTAAGACTGAAGGTGAAAGTTAACGATGTTTCTAACATCTTTCCATTTAATTAACTAGATTATTTATTTAATTTATCTTTATTTTAAACTTAAAATTTATAAAATTCTGCATCTTATTATTAATTCATATTTTAAAATTTCTACACCTTAAAACTTTCATGTTTTATCCATATTAAAGACAGAACATAAAAAATAAATCAATTAATATTTAAAAATGAGTCTAATGAAATAAAAATATTTTCATTTTAAGTATGATAAGTATAATTATTAAGATATTTTTATCCTATGTTAAATATAATCATTAAGATTAATTCATCGTATTTTCAAAGTATTATGTATTTTGAAGACTAAAAAGTATTTGAAAGAAATTTTATTATTTAATTTAGTTTTTTATATGTGTTGAAATTGTACGTGGATGCATGTTTTTTTGTATACATAATTGCATTATTTCATTTATTTAATCTTACATTGCCTTTGTGTTAGATTACTTTCCTGGTTTTTGTTATTTATCATAAATAATTATTTAGGAACATAAAATATAGTTTGGAAGAAATAGGAAGGACAAACATTAAAGAGGATGATTATTGTTGGGTTTATAAAAATAATACGTGTTAGAAATCTTACATAACTTAAAATAAGTTAGAGTGAATATTAATGACTATATAATGGATTCTAAGTCTATGATGTTTATTTTTCCAAAATCAACAAAATTTTAAGCTTGGATTTGAATTTTATTATATTCTTGTAATAGGCTATTGTAAGGTTTGAGTTAAATTTGTGTTTTTAGAGAGTGTGTATACTCTAGATAAAAGGAAATGAGAGAGTAATCTATATGTTGTAAACATTTTTAAATAATATTATTCTAAAGTTTTGTCATTAAATAATGGCTGTGGTTTTCTGTAAACTTGGAGATTCTACTTATATTTATGTATCCTTGTTTTAATGTTATTTCACTTTAAGTAGAGTGAGTTTTTCGATTAATGACGATAACGTTCTTAGTTAGTGATAATTTTTTTTGAATAATTATGGATAGAAAAATGTGAAAAACATTTTTTCTTTAGTTTTAACATGGGTTTGACAATTTACCAAGATATGTAAACAAGATAACATAAGAATCAAAAGGAACTTTTATTGAAAATAAATTAGAAAAATATAAATATAAAAATAAAAGAAGGACTATTGAATTGTGTTTTATTTTCTTTCTCAAAATTTTTGTAAATATCATTTGATAAGTTATCTTAAATGATGATTTTTATGTGACAAGCTATGTCACTCATTAAATTCTGCGTTTGTTGAAATATATGTTTTAATTATATGTTTCATTTTGGTTAATATAAAATTATTTCAGTTATTATAATATTTTGTATTTGTTATACTTCCATTTTCCATTTATCTGTAAACAATTTCAAACTTAGAAAAGGGATTGTTGGTAATCTCCCATTCCTCTAATTACCTAATAGATAGGAGATTTGGAGTTTAATGAATACTTACTTCCTATTTAGATAATTAAAAAAATTAATATATTTTAAAATATTAACTTTAAGTATAGATAAGTATTGAATGTGATAGGTTATCATATCATCAAATTGAACAATTTCACTATATTTTTATTATTAGAAGTAATTATTAATATACTTGTCCAACGTAATTATTTTCAGTAATAGACTGATTTTTTTATTAATTTATATTGATGTTATTTACTTTATATGTAATCATGTTCGTAAATTTTTGTTTAATTTATATTCATATAATTTATTTTATTTCAAATTATGTATCCATAATTTATATTAATTTTTATTTATCTATTTAATTTATTTTTTTATTTAATTTATTTATGATTATGTTACAACCTTTTGTTATTAATTTATATTTATATTATTTAATTTATTTTTATACTAAAATTTTATACTATCATCTATAACACATTATGCATTAAATCTAATAATTATTGAATGTTACTTGATAAAGGCTAGGGTAAGAAATTACAATATTTTTTCATTAAAATTATAAAAAACACAGAAATTTCATTATTATTATTTTTAGAAAAACCACGTGCATTTTTATTAAAAAATGTATTTTACAATGGAATTTAATTCAGGAGAATAATTGTGAAAATAACTCCAATTTCTTGGTGTCTATTATTATTAACGAATAAAATAAAGTAATATTTGGTTTTAAAAGTGCATTTATATAACTACAAATGTATCTTTGTGAACTTTTTGAAACATTCCAATTTTTCACCTCCTAAGGCCTAAAATCTATAATCTATAATATGTAATTAATACAAATTACATAATATAGAACAAATTTAATTCCTACTTTTATTGAAAATCTCAATAAATAAAAATAAACATTGTTTTACAAATAAACTTTATTAAAAAGGAAAAATTTAAGACTAAAATATTGTGTCAAATATTTTTTAATATTGACTACTCTTTAGTGGTGTGCATCTTTTTCAACACCTATACTATCATTTATTTTTGTATAAAATATAATCATTGTTGATGAAAATCACAACCACTAAAATAGAAGGGTGTGCTAACAAAAACATCATAACAAGAATATACATCAATCATAAAATAATAATCCACCTATAACTTTCATAAAACATCATCAAATTAAATCGATTATTTCACACAAACATACAAAACATGTTATCACCACAAATAATACTACTACCAGTGATCTTAAAATCAAGAACTTATTTGTAAGTTTTGCATGCAGCTTACCAATACAAATGCCACATTCCCTTACTCTAACCGAAAGCCACAACGAAATATACACGTATCATTTTCCATTATTCTTCTTCAAAGCCCAAACCAAGTATATATCATTTTTCATTACTTTTCTTGGAAGTCCTAATATACATATGACACTTTCAATTACTTTCCTTAGAAGTTCTAATGAAATTTATCTCTAATACAACTACATAGATTTATTCTTCATTACCTTTTATTTAGTTACCACACACATACATGTATTTATGTTTTCAAACAAGCATATATTAAGATATTATCACAATCTTACTAAATAACATGTACTTCATAATTTAGACTCGTATGAAATAAAATACTACATGACATACAAATAAGAAAATAATAATGCAAACTCTCCCTAACTCTTTATCTTTCTTTTTTTTTTCTTCCCATTCAAAACTTAGGCTCTGTTCTTTTGAGGGAGATGATTTGGGAAAGATGATTTGAATGGATTTGAGTGGATTTGAGAGTAATTTTTTTGTTATTTTTTTTGAGTGGATTTATGAGTAATTGAGAGTGGATTTGGAAGTAAAGTTTGTGAAAATTAGTGTAAGATTTGATTGATGTGAGAGATAAAAAAATTTATTTAATTGATAAAAAATGAAAATTACCAAAATGTCCCTAATTATTAAAGTAATAAAATATAAATGTTAATATTATATTTAATTATAAAAATATTTATAAAAAATAAAAAAATTAATGTTAATAATAATAATAATAATACATTATTTTATTATTATTATTATTATCATTTATTATTATTATTATTAATATTCATGTAAGAATCCATTTTAATCAAATATATTATATTAAGGGTAAAATTGAAATTATAAATGATTCCTTTCAAATCTGCTGTGAAGGGAGGATTGAAATTTTGCTTTATCCCGCAAATCCACTCTATTCATCGCCTGTAAATCAATAAAAGCGAACACAAAAATCATTAGAAATCCATCCTTTCAAATCATCAGCAACAATAAATCATTAACGAACACGGCATTAATCTTTAAAACTTTTTCCCTTCTTTCTTAACTTGTCACCATTTCTATTAAAAATTTCTTAATAAACCTTATTCTCGCATAACTATAAGCCTCTCTAAAAAAAGTACATCATTTTATCATTTATATACCAATAATATATAACAGTGTAAAAAATATTTTAATTTTACAAATTAATTATATTTTTTTATATAAAACTGGGTGTAAAAAATAAAAATGTTGTACAATAGATCAACATCAATCAACACATTAACATATTAAATTAAGAGAAAATAGTGTGAAATTTCTATGAAAATTAATTACAAATTAGATTTTAGAAGTTGCTCACTTTATTCTATATAACATGATAAAGTTATCTGTATAAAGTCAGAACTTAAAGTTTGTTAATAAGTGGAGCAATTTTGTATTAATAGTCTTTTTGGTTTACCAGAAGTTCTACACAAAAGAAGACACAGAAGCAGAGAAAGAAGAACAGTGTTCCTGAAACGTTTCTCTTTCTTTTCACGCTCAAATTTTGAAGCCCCAACAAACCCTAATCTTAATCTGATTCCAGCTATAAACCCTAAACCCCCAAATTCGTTGGTTATGGCTTCGTCTTCGAGTAGCGGATTGACGTTCAAGCTGCATCCTCTAGTAATAGTAAACATCTCCGACCATTACACGAGGGTCAAGTCTCAGATGAACCCAACCCTTGCACCATCGCACGGTAACAACGCCGCCGCACCCAACGGTGCCGACGGCGTCGTTTCGACTCTCCCTCCCCGGGTCTATGGATGTGTCATAGGAGTGCAGAAGGGCCGCACCGTCGAGATCTTCAACAGCTTCGAACTCCTCTACGATCCTTCCACTCATTCCCTCGATCGCACCTTCCTCGAGAAGAAACAAGAACTCTGTTTAGTATTCCTTTCTCTCTCTCTCTCTCTCTCTGGCTCTCTCCCTTTCAAATTTTTTAATTTTATGTTAAGTTTAGCTCAGTCTTTTTTTTTAATGGTTCGCGTGTCAACATTTCTTATTCTGTTATCGATCGCAATTGTGGTGGCACTTTTTCCCCAATTTCATTGTACATTATCTTAATGAAATCATGAGCGCAGTTTAAAACCTTTAACGACCTTGACCTCACGTTGGCGTTGTGTGGTTTACAATTTTGGCGTGGCGTTAATTTCTCAGCTTCGTTTTTGAGAATGAGCTGGGTCTATCTGGAACAACTTCCCCGTAAGCCCTGATTGGACAAGAAAATAAGAAGGAAAAATGAAACGAGTTCTGCAAGTTAACTTTAGCTAATTTGTGGAAACTTTCTTAGATACGAAGAAGTTTATCCTAACGGATCTCATAATTTTTTTTTGTCTCAAATTTGTGATCTATTTATTTGATGATTTTGGATATGTTGATTTTATTGGAAGCTGTTTTTTTTATTTTTTATTTTATTTTTTTATTTTTCCAGATAAGAAGGTGTTCCCACACTTCTACATACTGGGATGGTATTCGACTGGAAGTGATGCGGAGGAATCAGACATGCATATTCACAAAGCTGTAAGTTTGTGTTATTTCAATTGGTCTCAATTTGAGTATTCCTGTGGTTGATAGGTTGGTTTGGGTTCACGAGGACATTTTAGTTGTTTTGACAGTGTTTTATTAAGATAGTAGAATTTAAAGCTAATCCTACAAAACCAGTTCTGTGAGATTAGATTTACTCTCACTCATACGCTGTGAATCGGTCTTATCTTTAGACGATATGAAATTTTTCAATAAAATTCCTCACACTAAGGCAATTGAGTGTAAAAATCAATTGAGGCCCTATAGGAGGTGGCATGATAGGTCCAACAAACTTGATCTTAGACTTATAACTTTGATATCATATTAGTGGCTATGGTATCATATTATTAAGCCAGTTTATTTTTAACTCAACATCATAAAATTGACTTTGTAATATAAGATCTGTCTTCAATTATATATTGTAAATCAGTTTTATCTCTACCCAAAGTGGGATTAACATGTTTGGGAGAAGTTCAATGCCCAAGGAAGAGGAATAGATGCTTCTTGAAGATGATTTTATTTGATATATGCTTTGAATTAGGTTATGATAAATTGAAATCTAGTTAGAGAAAAATGCTAGCTTAAGATTTGGCTTAGGGTGAAGCAAATAGATGTTTATTCTGGTTAAAAGGATTCTCACCAAATATAGGTCTTTTGCAGCCCCTTTCTCCTTCTCCCATCATTGAGGAACTCAATTTATCGACCTGTTCTAATACCAATTTGAGATTAATAAGAGAGAAAATATAAAATTGGAGGGCTTGAAAGACCTCTCTTATGATCTTCTATGTATAAATGATAGAAAACTGATACAATGAGAAAATGAAAGGTCAAAAAATTGCATTAGGAGCCTAGGTACAGAAATAGGTACAACTCATAGGTACATCAGGTAGTACTTCCTAACACAACTAATTTCTACCCATATTTAATACTAATTCCAACACTAGTTTTTGCAAGTTTTAAAGTTGTGCGATCACAATTCTTTTCTATTGAGCTATAAAACCAAAAAAAGTAATTTTAAACCTTGTAACTTGTCACAATTTAGAACACTTAGAATAGCTTCTATGAAATTGTTTAACTGTCTCACTCGGAGTTTCCTTGACCTTCTCCATTTCTTAATGTATATAGCCTATAACTACTTTTCTTTCTCCATCCACAAAACAAAAATAGAGTACATGGACAAAAGGAACCATGACTTTGAGAGTAAAAGGCATATGATTCCAAAATGAAGGCATAACAAAAATTTTGTAGCTTCCCACCCCATAGCTTCCTTAGACAGCGGGTTCCATCCATCTAAAGTTAAAACATCTTTCTCAAATTATTTTTACAATTGCAACTTTCACTATTTTTTCCTTCTATATTTCCTAGTGTCATTGTCATGCTCTATGGGCTTTTATAAGACCTTACTGCACTATTATCACAAAGTGTCATCGCTATGCTGAACATGAATGTAGTTTCCTTTAATGCTATATTGTAGCTTCTACTTTGTACAGGTTAATGATGACATATCCCTGGTTTCTACTGTTACTTACAATAATTTATATTTTTGTGCCTTTGTTTATTTGAAATTCTCTTCCCGTCAGTCATCTTTCAGATAATGAATACATTGAAATTCAAGTTTCTGTAGTTTCTGATTATTGTGAACCTCTACTGGAACAGCTGATGGATATCAATGAAAGCCCAGTTTATGTTCTTCTCAATCCTTCTATCAATCATTCTCAGAAGGATCTCCCAGTCAGTATTTATGAAAGTGGTACATGATCTCTACCATTTTGTTGCTTATTATGTTATTTTTTCAACCACAGTTGCTAAATTGAAAAGGCAAAAATTAACTAGGAAAGATTTTTAGTTGTACTGTATTTCCATTATTTTATTTCTTACAATGATTCTTTTAATATGAGAATAAATTTTATTGGGGAAAGAAAAGAAGTACAAAAGATTGGAGGATAAAAAATCCTCAAGAAGGGTAACACAAAAGTAAAAAGCAGAGCCATTGAAGTATGTTTAACACAGACCGTGTGATGAACAGTGAACACCAAAGCATTCTAATTCAGAGGTGAGAATTACTTTTGATGATTCAGGCATTGCTTTCGAACAGCAAAAGCCATAGAATCTCTCATATGACTCATTGCCACAATATTTTACTTCCTAACCCTTGAAAACAAACTTGTGAAAACTAATCCAGTGAACTAGGACTAATTGACCTGCTGCTGAACATGATGCCATTTTTTTTAAAGGAATTGCACAGTTATGCAATTTAGCCATGTGTGAGGAAGTGTCAGACATGGATGATTTATGACACATCTTAGGAGATTGATCTATTTGAGGCTGTGTAACCTACTACATGAGTATTTTTGTATTGTTTAAAGCTGTTCAAGCAGTAGTTGACCTAAGTAGTAGTAAGAGTTGTCATACCTGGGGAGATGATGACTACTCAACACAGAGCCTTGGTCATGGAGTAAGAGTTGTGAAGAAATTCTTTTGTAGGCTAATTTGGCAACTTTTTTTTCCCCTTCTTTTCATTTGAACTTTTCTGCTTTCTATTCTTTCTAATGAAGTACTATGTTTTTATTTTATTGGTATATATTTGGTCGATTCTTTGTTTTGTCATATTGCCTGCTGGTTATTGTACTAAGGAAATTGTCTGCTGGTGCTTGTAATTACAATTTGCTACTACAGAACTGCATGTCATAGATGGGATTCCGCAACTTATCTTTGTTCTCTCAAGCTATACTATTGAGGTTGGTTTTATGACTTCTGTATACCCTTTTTCACATTTTAAATCGCTATTCCTCAACCAATTGATTGACTTGGACTTCCTTCTCTCTCTCTCTCTCTTGCTTTGTTGAAGACTGTTGAAGCAGAACGAATATCAGTTGATCATGTTGCTCATCTTAAGCCATCTGATGGTGGTTCAGCGGCTACACAGCGTGAGTGTTTTTCCTAGACTTTATTTGCATCATGGTCTTATCTTTCATTATTAAGCCATTGGAGTAGGGAAAAGATTTGATTTATTCTTATTGTTAGGTAAGTATACTTATGTTATTATATTCTTGTATAGAAGTTTACATTGCTTGTCACAAGTATGGATGAAGTTGATAGTCAACATGATATCTGTTTAATATATTACAACCTTGTTCAACTAAGATCAGGGAGGGTCTGAGTAAGTAAATGATAAGTGCCCAAGCACTTGGGGAACCCACCCTCAAAAGCTAACCAAACACTTAAGTACTCCCACCTAGCATCCCATACTGCAAAATGTGGGACTTGGACACCCCATAATTCCCATGTTCCTATCAATAAAGCTTAATTTGGGAAGATCTTCACATTAAAACAAGTAATTGAAGATCAAGGTTTCCTGAATTTTGGTCTCTGTGGAAGTCAATGGTGTTTGTTATCTGACTCCACCTAGTGGGATAAGCTTTGAATTTTTTAGTTTTATCTAATGCTGTCATACTTTCTTATCACAGTGGCTGCTCACCTTACTGGTATACACAGTGCCATCAAAATGCTTCATAGCAGAATAAAGGTGCTACATCACTATCTTCTTGCAATGCAAAAAGGTATGAGGGTATCCTCTCTACAAAAGTAAGCATTTGACAATAAGATATTCTTTGCTATTAGAAAATTTTCAAGTCTAATAAAGAGAATTATTCTTTTGATCTTTCAACTTTGTATGCTTTTCAAGTTGCCACTTCTTTATTATAGTGTTTAATAAGTAAATAAAAGTGAGAAATTATATAGAGAATAATAATTGAATATTTGGCTTAGTTTCAAAGTGTATATTTCTCTATTGTTGCAAAGAGGGTGACTTGTAAATAAAATCTTGTACACATATTATAAGTTGAATTATCTTGATAAGTTAGAGACAAGATTCTGTTTGAATTTATAATAGATGTATGATTGGGATTAAGGGGAATCACGGTAGCAGGGGGATTTTCTAGTTATCACTGGCATATATATCTTATTGCACATCTTCCTATTTTAGAAAATTAGATCCTCAGTTACAAATTATAATAGACTAAATTTTAGGATGGATTAACGAATCATAAGCACTCATGGATTTGCTGAAGTTTTGAAATAAATTCTTTTATTAAGTATCTTTTTGTGGAGTTTCTTTCTCAAAATGTTCTTAAATTGTGAGAAATGTTAAAACATTTAATTTTTAGTGAAAACAACCAATTATCTTTAAGGTTTTCAGAAATGGTTTGTCAAAGTAAGAAATCAAGTTTTAGCTACATGGCATGGTTTTAAGTATTTATATTCGTATTTACAAATCACGGTTTCAAAACAGTATATTAAATGTAAATGTGAGCAATATTTCCATTTCTTGCTTCAACTATAAATCATACATGTTCATATATTGAAACTCCAATAAATGTGATAATTAATCTTACTGTTTAAAAGCAGGTGATGTACCTTGTGAAAATTCACTATTAAGACAAGTGTCAAGTCTGCTGAGAAGATTGCCTGCTATTGAATCCGGGAAATTTCAAGATGATTTCTTAATGGTATGTTCATTCTGAATTTTGGACTTGATGGCATGCTTGTTGGTGTGTTAAAATTAGCCTTCGCGTGTAATGAGCAATCTTATTATGCTTGAGTATTCTTACTTGGAATCATTTGAGCAACCGTCATGAACTGTGATGGGCACCCTTCTTTAAGCTAGAGAGTGGGCTTATGGGTTCCTAAATCCTAATGACAGAACAGATATAACAAGTGAAAGCTATGTCGGTGCTGGTCTTTGTATCAAGTATCCTACGCTAGCAGCATGATTAGTATACAGAGGACATAAATATGCTTCACCCATTAATCACATGCATAGTATTCACCCTACAAGTTGGATCATAGATGCTACTGATGCCTAAATTTTTATCGAAGTAATTATAATTTATACCTACTTGGTAAGATGTTTCTCCAGTTCTACCGTGCTGGGTGGATGTGCTTGCCGAATCTTTTCCCCAAATTGTGTGATTTTGCTTCTATTGGTTAATTCACTAGTCACTGGCTTAACGTTAATGTGATTAAAACTTCCTAGGCAGAGATCCATAAACCCAATCTCTCCAAGAAATCCACCATCCATATGCATCATTCTTTGTTTGGTTAAATAATGATATCTAGAGTTTGTTGTCATGAAGATTTCATATTTCTGCTTTCTTTTGCTTACAATATTTTCCCCCCTTGTAGGAGTACAATGATACCTTATTGATTAGTTACCTGGCAATGCTTACCAACTGCTCAAGGTATGACCTGTACTTTGTCTTTTTTTCTTTTTCAGGTTTTGTAATTTTAATTTTTCTCCTCTTTTATAACAAGAAAAAGCTCCAAGTGTTTGTTTTAGGCAAACCTCCTTGAAAATCAGTGTGGTGGGACAATTTTTTGTAGTTATCCAATGAAGCAATGGTTAGAAACACAATTACCAATTTGATATTCCATTTTACTCTGCCTGCCATTCCTATACCTGTACAATTCCCTAGGAGAAACAGAAGCTTCTCCTGTTAGAGGTTCATCCTATGGGAGGAAGTTTGAGTCATTTTAGTTTTTATATATATAAATGGATTCTACTATGACATTATGATCGATCTTTTATTGTAGAATCATGAAATTCAATCTGTCATGAATCCTCCCTTTTAGTCTAACAATATCAATACTATATTCGCTTTTTGCTTTATAAAAATGTTGTCTGATGGTTGGGACTCCATCGGATTGTCATATTATCCCAATGTATTCCAGTATGTATAAATATATATTTTCCAGAAAAGAAATGTGAAAACTTTCAGTTCTAAAGTCTGTGACCTTGAATGCACATAGTATTAACAAATTTTCATTTTTATCTTCGTGTAGTGGAATGAATGAGCTGGTGGACAAATTTAATACCGCTTATGATAGGCATACCAGAAGAGGTGGACGAACTGCTTTTATGTGAGAGCTACTTGGTTGCTTATTTCTGGTGGACATCCTCAGAGCACTTTTCCAACTTTTTAGGCTTAGATTTTTTATTTTTTATTTTGTTTTTTTACCTCTTTTTGCTGGTTAGGCACTTGTTATTGAAGCTTAGTATTTTAGAAAATAGGTAGTAAAGAAAAAAAAAATGAAAATGGAAAGTTACCATATGATTGCCCCCTTCAACTAAAATGGAAAAAAAGGTATTTGTTTTAGCATTTTTCTATAAAAGGTTTGCGACGTTGAGGGGACGAAGAGTTGAAGGACAAGATCTGAATTTTCGTTTTGTGATTCTTTGTTGACTCACAAACCTTCATTTTCGTGCTTTGAGACCAAATTCTTTCGGAGGTCAAGAGGAAGAATTACAGTCACATTAATGAGTCAATCTGTAGTTATTTTTGTCACACAATTATAATCATTTTAATACTTATAAACTGTTAAGTGTTTGTCATGGCAATTTCTTGACATTTGTGTGCACATATATAAATGGTTTTAAAAATTCGTAGTAATAATTATTCTTTCCACAATTTTCTTTTACATATAATTATACAGATAGAAGGTCATATGACATTTTAAAGCATACAATTTTTTAGTGAAATCACAAAATTGTTCTATTATTGAATGGTCAAATCTTTCATTGTATGATTGGTGAGAAGTATCACTCTTATAAATTAGTCGGGTTAGCGATCGAATTGGATCAGATTATTTATTTTGATAGCATTAGTCTGTTTTGATAACATTAGTCATTAAGAAATTAATGAAAATTTATAAGGCATTTATTTAAATTTGGTAAAAACAACTTAATATTTTGATAACAAGTTAATGAAAAATCTAATAAATAAAAACAAAACCTCTCTACCCTTTAATATGAACCTAAAATATTTACAATTAGAGTTAAAATTTCTCTTGGATCATAAATAATAATACATTTTATTTATTGGAATACATTACTTTTCACACATTATTTTATTTATTCATAAAATACAATAATAAGTGCATGGAAATACATCACACATTTTTCACACATACAATTAATTATATACACACACACATGATAACCTTACAAATACTTGAATTGTGAAGATAAAATAGTGTTAAACTCAGAGAAGATGACAGTTAGACATTAGATGTCGGAATATAGTTGGTCTTCTATTTGTTGACGCAACATCATACCTAAAAGTTTGAATTTCTTCATTCCACATACTTTGTGTTAACTTCCAATTTTCTTCAATTTTAAGTCTTTCAACTCTTTCTTTTTCCAACTCTTCCGACAGAATTGTACTTTCTTGCTTCAATTTTGACCCTTCCTATATAATAAAATAAAATCATCATTTGTAATCACAAAAGAAATAATGAAGTTACATAATATTCATACTCATATTCCTTTACATATGCAAATACTTATATACAACTATATTATTATTTTTATTATGTTGTAGAAGAATATTTGTCACTCAAAATTAAAAATGACAAAAATCAGTTCACCTATCGAGTTGATCAATCTAACACAATAAAACAAAAATGGTCAACTTAATTTAATCAATCTTACTCAGAAGTTTCATTGCATTTTAGTTTATATCTTTTTTTAGATAAATAACATTTTTGTGGAGTCTATTTCAATAAAATTTAAGAAATGTTTTCAGAATTCTTTACCTGAGATTTCACAAATGTTATATTTGTATATGGTTGTCCATTATTCTTCAATATAACCATGTTCACAAGATGGAGAAGCTGCTGAACTTGTTGTAATTGCTTTGTCTCATCTTTGGTTTTATTATTAAAGAGCACTTTGCGATTGTCACATTGGAGTAAAATATCCTACAATAGTATTAGAAGTTTATCAAAATTCTAAACAAATAAACTAAACAATTAACATAAAATAGTATTAATTGAATGGTTAATAATCAAGGATGTGATTGAAAAATATTCCTATAATATGATAATTCTTGATTTATTTAAATTTAAAAAATATATGTTAAAGAATGTTTTCTTATTTTGATTATATATATAAAACTCTAAAACTTTTTAATAAAATTATATTTTCAATAACACCTAATATATATTTAAGTATAACGAGAATAAACAATAATACATATTCATTTACATTATAATACAATAAGATACCTTAAGAGCTTGTGGACATTCTTGACCTAAATAATCATCCAGTGTCACTTTGTTATATTCAAGTTCATCTCCTCCAGTAAAAACTATGATCATGTAATCAATAATTTTGTGTCCAAACAAAGTTTGCAAAACACGTAAAGTAGCTTGTTCTTCTTCAGAAAAACGAGTTCTAACCGAAAATATCACAAGAACTGCATGAATTCCATCTTTTGCCAAATCCAAACACTTGATTATTTCTTTCTCAACATAATCACTTCCATCAAATAATCCTACAAATATATTAAACTTTAAGTTTAACATTAAATCATTTATATTTATGCATATTTATGGTTCTTACAAGACAACACTATGACTTCAATAACATAATTACTTTAATTAAAATAAGCATAATTAAAATAAAGTCCAAACTTTTCAAAGATCATAAACAATATATATATATATATATATATATATATATATATATATATATATATATATATATATATATAGAGAACCATGGACTTATCTCATTGTTATTCTTAATGACAAATTTCAAAACTAAAATTTTTCAAAAGATAAGAACAAAATCAAAGAAATTAAAAATAAAACCCTTTTGCTTTCGGCCTTAAAAATATACTTAACCATCAAAAAAGACAAAAATATCGAATAGAAAAAGTTGGAGAAAAATGTTAATAACACTCTTCCTAATGTGTATAGTAAGATGTTGATTAGGTTTATTTTCAGTTGTTTTAATTTATATGCAATTGTCATTAAATTTTATTTAATAAAAAAATAATATTGTTAATATTCATCAATATTGAAATAATCAAAGTCATTATATTTATTTTAATATAAATAAAATATAAATTATACAATGAATTATAACATATTACCTGGAGTGTTAATAACATTAATAATTGATCCATCTTTTGTAACACTTTGTTGTAATTCACATATGCGTGACATACTAGAAGAGTATCTGTTTGACTTAAAAGCATTTCTTCTAAGAATGGTATTTCCAGTTGCACTTTTACCATTTCCTGTTCTTCCAACTAAAACTAATGTCTTCTTTTCTTTATTAAGCAAGGCTTTCTGTTCTATCATATCAAATTCAGGTTGCATCTGCATCTTAAAAATAACATAAATAAACAATAAAAAATAAATATGTACAAACAATTAAAAACCTATTTTAAAGAATAAATTATATATATATATATATATATATATATATATATATTTATATTAAATTTATAATGACCAAATTTGTAAACTCTCTTTTGTCTTGTTCACTTGAGTGGATTTGGAAGAGAGAGGATTTGAGAAGATTTAAAGATAATTTTCTTTTTTGTTTATTTGAATAGATTTTGGAGATAAGTGAGAGTGAATTTAGAAGTAAATTTTTTTAATATGTCACATAAATTAAATCCTACACTAATTTTGACAAACTTTACTTCCAAATCAACTTTCGTTTACCTCCAAATTCGTTCAAATAAACAACAAAAAATATTACCCTCAAATATACTCAAATGAACAAAGCATTAGTGCTAAAATCACTCTGACAGTCTTACCAGATTTGTTTTTGGTACTATTCTAAAACATTTATTACCAAATGAAGATATCTTAAGTATATATAAATTCATATTTATCTCTTATTTATCTTATCTGATGTGGAATTTTGTTTATATCTATAATATATATATATATATATATATATATATATATATATATATATATATATATATATATATATATATATATATATATATATATATATATGACAATGCATCACACACATACATCATACATTGTATACATAGAATAATTATACCTACACATTACTTTTCAAATATGTTGAGAAGATAAAATAATAATAAATGAGAAAAGATGACAGTTAGAAATTACTTGTCGGGATATATGTGGTCTTTTATTTGCTGACTCAAGATTATACTTCAAACTTTGAATTTTATCATTCAACTTAGCTTCTTTTAACTTAAAATTTTCTTGAATCTTATGTGTTGCAGCTCTTTCTTCTTCCACCTTTTCCCAAAGATTTGTAGTTTCTTGCTTCAATTTTGACCCTTCCTATATATATTCACATAAAATTATCATTTCTAAAGAACAATAATAATGAAGTAACATTCAATATTCAAAATAATTTATATACAACTACATTAATATTTTTATTATGTTGTAGAGAACATTTTTTACTTAAGTTATTATAATATCATATAATATAATATTGAAAAAAAATACTCAAAATTACAAAAAACAAAATCAATTCACCCCCAATGAGTTGATCAATCTAACACAATAAAACAATCCAAAGTCTTGTTTTACCTCATCGAATACTTTTGTTTGCATTTGCATTTTAGTTTATAATATTTTTAAGTAAATATCATTTTTGTGAAGTCTATTTTAATAAATTATAAGAAATGTTTTCAAAATTTATAAATTCTTTACCTGTGATTTCACAAATGTTATATTTGTATATGGTTGCCCATTATTCTTTAATATAACCATGTTCACAAGATTGAGAAGTTGTTGAACTTGTTGTAGTTGCTTCTTTTCGTCCTTAGTTTTGTTGTTAAATAGAACTTTTCGATTGTCACATTGGAGCAAAATATCCTACAATAATATTAGAACTCTATCAAAATAATCAAACTTTTTAAATATATATCTAAATGAGAATAAATAATTGTACATATTCATTTAAATCATAGTATAATAAGATACCTTAAGAGCTATTGGACATTCTTGACCTAAATAATCATCCAGTGTTAGTTTGTTATATTCAAGTTCATCTCCTCCGGTGAACACTATGATCATATAGTCAATAATTTTATGTCCAAACAAAGTTTGCAAGACACGTAAAGTAGCTTGTTCCTCTTCAGAAAAACGAGTTTTGACCGAAAACATCACAAGAATTGCATGAATTCCATCTTTTGCCAAATCCAAACACTTGACTATTTCTTTCTCAACAGAATCACTTCCATCAAATAATCCTACAAAATATAATAAGTTTTAGATTTAACATTAAATCATTTATATTTAATAAAAAATTATATTATTAACATTCATCAATATTGAAACAATGAAGGTAATTATATTTGTTTTAATATAACTAAAATATAAATTATAGAATCATTATAAGTAATATATTACCTGGAGTGTTAATAACATTAATAATTGATCCATCTTGGGTGACCTTTTGGTGTAATTCACAAATAGGTGACATACTAGAAGAGTATCTGTTTGATTTAAAAGCATTTCTTCCAAGAATGGTATTTCCAGTTGCACTTTTACCATTTCCTGTTCTTCCAACTAAAACTAATGTCTTCTTTTCATTATTAAGCAATGGTTTCTGTTCTATCATATCAAATTCAGGTTGCATCTGCATCTTAAAAATAACATAAATAAACAATAACAAGTAAATATTTTGAAACAATTAAATAGTTATTTTAAAGAATAAATTTTAAACTTAAATACTAATTTGATTCCTGTTTTAATTAAGTTTACTCAATTTAGTTTTAATATTTTTTTTTTCAATTTGATCCTAATTTTTGAAAATTTATTTCAATTTGACCGATTTTGCCTACACCGTTTAAATTATTAATTAATAATCTGTCATGTATTTTTGAATTTTTCAGAAAATGTTTATGTATCAAGTTAACATCTTGTAAATTTTAAAGATCAGTGTCACGTGTCATGATTACTATCATGTATTAAGGTTAATGTTTTATATTTAATTTGGCTTCTATATTTATTAATTTTATTGAATCTAATTTATTTTTTTTAAATGGAGTTATTTGTTGTTCTTCAAATTAAGACAATTTTTTTATAAATACTATATTAACATTTTAATAAAAATTCATATTTTTATTAAATATTTTTTATTTAGGATTTTAGTTGGCTTAAAATTAGAACGAAAATTTTAAGAATTAAGACTAACACCATTGATTTAAAATTGAAAGAGGTTAAAAATCACGTGATTTTTAAAATTTTAAATTAATGATTTTACTCCTCAATTTTAAAATTTTCTTTTTAACTTTAAATCAACTCTAACCTTAAATTAAAAATATTTAATAAAAATATGAATTTTAATAAAAATAATAGTATAACATTTATAATAAATTACATTTATTCTTAATTTAAAAATTAAAAAAATTGTTATTTTAAAATAAAATTGGGACTAAATGAGAAAAAATAATAAATATACATGTTAAACTGAATATAAAACATTGACATTAACACATATCACTCAAACATAACACAATAATTACTTTATATTAGACATCTTTTAAAATTAAGAAAAAAATCACGAAATAACACATGAAATATACTATTTAGTGTAAATTAATTATTTAAACCATGTTAGCAAAAACAATTAAATTAAATAAAATTAAGATCAAATTAATATTTAAACCTAAACTATATATATATATATATAAAAGTGTATGGCAATGCCTCACACTCACACATACTTGGGTTAAATATGTTTTTCGTTCCCCAACTATTGGTCGTTTTTGTGTTTAGTCCCTCTTTCAAAGTATAGTACAATTTAGTCCTTCAACTTTAGAAAACTATGTTTTTAGTATTTTTTACCAAATTTTTTAAACTTTATTTGCTGTTTCAAGCACGTTACATTATAGCATTTGGATTGTTTACACATTTTGACACATTTTTGTTTCAATGTTAACTGAGAAACGCGTTTGAAACAGCAAATAAAGTTAAAAAAATTTGGTAAAAATGACTAATACCAGAGTTTTCTAAAGTTGAAGGACTAAATTGTACTATACTTTGAAAGAGGGACTAAACACAAAAACGGCCAATAGTTGGGGGACAAAAAACATATTTAACCCCACGTACTTTATAACACAAATAATTATACAAATATTTGAGTTGTGAAGATAAAATAATACTAAATCAGAAAATGTGACAGTTAGAAATTACTTGTCGGGATATATGTGGCCTTCGTTTTGCTGACTCAATATTATACTTCAAACTTTGAATTTCATCATTCAACTTAGCTTCTGTTAATTTACAATTTTCTTCAATCTTAACTCTTTCAACTCTTTCTTCTTCCAACTTTTCCCAAACATTTGAAGTTTCTTGCTTCAATTTTGACCCTTCCTATATATTAAAATAAAATTATCATTTGTAATAACAAAAAAAAATAATAAATAATTCAATTTTCATATTCTTATTTTCTATATATGAAAATACTTCATGTTTATTATATTTGTAACAAGAGGTTCAACACTCACACATATACATATTGTTTGCTTTGAATAAAGTTCTCACGGATTTACTTTTAATATCATTGCAACAGACCTCTTATCAATAAAGGTATCTTATATATATATATAAAAAACATTGCTTTAATTTACTTAATTTATAATTATCCTCCTGTTTCAATAGTCCAGCAAAATCTTAAGAAAGATTTAAAAACATATTCATAATTAATAAATTTTTTACCTGTGATTTCACAAATATTTTATTTGTATATGGCTGTCCATTATTCTTCGATATGACTAGGTTTACAAGATCGAAAAGTTGTTGAACTTGTTGTAATTGTTTTGTTTCATCTTTAGTCTTGTTATCAAAAAGTACTTTACGATTCTCACATTGAAGTAAAATATCCTGCAACAATATTAAAACCTTATCAAAATCATCAAATTTCTATAATTCTATACAATCTATAAAGTTAACATAAAATAGTATTAAATGGATGACTAATAGTTAAGCATGTAAGTTAAAGAATTTTTTTTTCACCTCTTTTTGGTTATATATATATATAAATTATTTTAATCACTTATTTTTTTCTAATATCATCAATTATTTCTTTTTACTTTTTTGTGTAGTTATGAATAAAAATGAAATATTTTAAATTGACATTAAAAAATTATCATACACAACATTACCGGTGTATTTATCCCTTTTAATATTTTAAAGTAGGTTTAGTAATATTTATTAATCTATCTATTAGTAACAATATCTTTTAATTATATATATGAAAATTAAATCAAATGTATAGAGAAAGAGAAACAAGGGTAGGAGTTTTATGGTAAGAAGTTAGAAGTAAATTTGAATGATGCAATAATAGATATATTGTTATTATTAAGAGTTTATTGATATTTATATAATCATCGATCACATGCATTTATTTTTTACATTTTTTGATAATTTATGTATAGTAATAAGAATTATGATCTAAGAATAATGAGAATAAAAAAAAAAATCATACCTTAAGAGGTTGTGGACATTCTTGACCTATGTAATCATTTAAAGTCTCTTTATTATATTCAAGTTCATCTCCTCCGGTAAACACTATAATCATGTAGTCAACAATTTTGTGTCCAAACAAAGTTTGCAAGATGCTTAAAATAACTTGTTCTTCTTCAGAAAAACGAGTTCTAACGGAAAATACCACAAGAATTGCATGAATTTCATCTTTAGCTAAATCAATACATTTGATTATTTCTTTTTCGATAGAATCACTTCCATCAAATAGTCCTACAAAAGTATATATTAATGTCAAAAGTTAAAAACAAAAACAAAATTATCCAATGATTTTTTTTTTCAAAGATAAAAGAAAAATAAAGGAATTAAAAAAAAATCTTTTATTTATGACACCTAAAATATATTTAACCATGGAAACAAGATAAAATTATCAAAAAATAGAGATAGGAGAAAAATGGTACTAGTACTCTTTCTAATATTTTTATTGTAATGGTAATAAAAAAATATTTTTATAGTGATATTGAGTAGGTTTGATTTGTAAATTATATTGATTTAAGAGTGAAACTTATAAAAATATGTACTAATAAGAAAGATAATATTGTTAGCATATTGAGATAATCAAGATAACATTTTAACTTAAACCAAATACAAATTATACAATAAATTAGAAATAATTTAAATTACCTGGAGTGTCAATAACATTAATAGTAGATCCATCTTTTGTGACAGTTTTTTGTAATTCACACATACGAGTTCTTGATTTAAAAGCTTTTTTCCTGAGAATGTTATTTCCTGTTGAACTTTTACCATTTCCAGATCGTCCAATTAAAACTAATGTCTTCTCTTTATTTAATAAAGAAATTGGTTCCATTATATCAACTGCAGAGTAAAAATAATCCAGATAAAACAATATCAACAAAAATAAACAAATGATATATGTTAAAATAATTAAGAAAAAAATATATATTTTGAAGCATAAAATATAGTACATATATTTTATGCTTTGACCTTTGAATGATTTGATAAACTGGTTTTGCATGAATTATCTAAGTTTGAGAACCATTTTATAGTTGGTGAAGTAAGAAACTAAATTTGTTTAAGAAAATACAAATGAAAAGGAAGCACATTAAAAAGAATAATCAAAGTAGCAAGATAATAATATACTTGTTTGAAAGTATCAAGATAATAATATACCTAAATATGAGATGTGAAAAAGGAATTAACAGGGTAATGATATATAAGTATAAGTTTCAATAACAAGAAACTGTAAATTACAATCGGATCTTGTTATTTTGACAACTTTTTTTAACAACTTTTTGATAACAGAAGGTTATTGTTTTATTGATATATTTGAATTTATATTTAAAAAAATATTTGAAATAAACCAATCACAAACTGTAACATATTCATCGTTAAAAAGTTGTGAAAAAAGGTTATTAAAAGAAAATTTTCCATTACAATCACAAGAAACATGAAATCTACCTCTTCAAATGCTTGAGAAAATAGAAAAATATGTGAAACAAATAAAGTTAAAGTTAGATTCACAATCATCTTAATAATTTCAAATAAATACTCCATTTCGAAATATACTTCTTTAGCAATTCTACCATCTTAAATTCTAACAAAGACAACAATTTTTATAAATTAAATGATTTTATTCAATTAAAAGTTTGTCTTAATAAATTAAAATAGAATAAGTTTGCTTTGTTTAAGTTTAAGTAATTTCAGTCACTTCATTCACAATTTTTATAAATTAAAATGTTTTTGTTGTTGTTGCAAACCTCATTAAAACATAATTCAAACTATCTAACGACTTTTTAATATAAACTAGCACTTATAACATAATATTAACACATTAAAAGACATTTACCAAGGAATGGTTCACCATTGAAATTACTAAGGAATCCTATACTTTTATTAATAATTACTCATAGAATTGCTTAATCAATGGTGCACAATTGAAAGTACTAATTAAGGTATCATTTACTTTTATTAATAATCACTCATAAAATTTCCTATTAAGTGCCTATATTAAATGTTTCAAAATAGGGATTCCAAATACAATCTAAATACAGGAGAAACCCTTCATTATAATTGTAATAAAAATTGGACATTTATCATAGACAAACTTAACAATTACATGTATATATTCAATAAATAATTAATTTATGTGTTTAGCTTTCATAATTTTTTTACCTTTAATCTTTTATCCTTTCAAATTTTGTTATTATATGTTTTGGTCTTTGTCTTAATTTTATTAGTAAAAATGTTTTTCTTTATCGTTATGTAATGGTGAAATTTGTTTTAATATCTGTAAATATATTTTTACTTTTAGTCTATGTATACGTGTACCTGCAAAATATAATAATTTATAGGTTAAAGTTTTTTTCATCCCAATTTCTTTCGTAATATTCAATTAGATTCTATTTTTGTGTTTAATTCATTCAATTTAATTTTTTCTTTTGTATAAATGGCATCAACATAATATCTGTAAATCTTAAATGTCAATTCATAATATTTTTTAACTTTTTATTGTAAATTTTTAAGATTTTTTATGTATCAATGTTAATATAGAATGATAGTGTCAATGTTAGATGTGATGTCCAATATTAATATTTGTATTCAATTTAATCTTAAAATTTTAATTCAATCGAGTCCCTTTTTTTAATGGACAATATTATTCCTTTCCGATAAAATTAGTAATTATAACTTATATATAACTTTTTTTTTCTATAATTTATATTAAAATTAATTTTATTTTTAATTTAAATTTTAAAAATACCTATTTTAAACTTACAAGTGTTAGTTTGAATAAAAAGAAAAATCATATTTCTTTCTGAATAAAATATTTTAATTTTCTATTTTTATCACTCTATGATGAGGGGTGTGCCAACTCAGGTTTTTAAAATTTCTCTATCCTACCAATAAAAAAAAAGCTCTCAACAAGTTCTAATTAATTTATTTAAGTTACATAAACTAGTCTGTTGTACTATAGATCTCAAATGTTCAATTTTTATATTTTACTTCCTCTCAAAATACACAAATACAATTTATATAAAACTTCCAAAATACAGCATACCAATGTAGAATTTCCTCTTTTCAATATTAAAATAATACATATTCCACTTTCAATATATTTTATTAAAATCTTTGCATGTCTAACTTCTTTTGCAAAACTTAACATATATGTTGCGGTGTAAGGTTGAACTACACAAACCCTTCACAATTTCACTCCTTTGTCGACCGTCCTTTCCTCGCTCGTTCCTAACTTGTCCGTCTGCTTCTGCCAAAGTCTGCCTGGGAGGATACCTGCCAAAGGTACTCCGATGCTTAAGTCAGTTCTCAAGTTCGTTCAGTAATCAGAACTCAGTATTAAATGCACAATAAATGAACCTACTTACTTTGTGTCTTTGACTTCTATTTATAGTGTTAGTTATAAGTTTAAGATTAGTGTGGCCCTAATTAAGGCCCAATAGCCTTAAACCATGTTTATTCTGATTAAATTTACCTTACCTTAGTCTTTCCAGGTTGTCCACTCTTGACCGCTTGGTCGTCTTCACTTTAGGAGACCGACTTTCCTATCTGTTCGGTAGTCCCCAGTACAATATAGGTTACATAATAGCAAAACTAGTTTGAATGTGAAAAATCTAAAAAGATAATAAAACACTTTCAATTTGGAAACCTTATTGGGAAACTTCTTCACCCTTAAAATTGGAGACTTAAATATTCTCTTACATCATAAACAATCATACATTTTATTTATTTGAATGATAAAATAGTTTATGGTACGTAATGCATCACACACATATACATTATATATACACGTTATATATATATGTATATGTATACGTAATCTTACAAATACTTGAATTTTGAATATAGAATAGTGCTGAAATCAGAGAACGCCATGGATAGACATTAGTTGTTGTAGGTGGTGTATTCGTTGACCCAAGATGATATATATATCAGTTTCCGAATTTCATCATTCTAGCTTGTGCTGACTTCAATTTTTCTTCAATCTTAAGTCTTTCAACTTTTTCTTCTTCTAACTTCTCCAAAAGATCTGCAATTTCTTGTTTCAATGGCGATCCTTCCTATATATCAAGGTACAATTATCATTCGTAATGACAAAAGAACAATAATTAAATAGTATTTAATGTTTTTTATATATACAAATATTCAATATTAAAACCCAAAAACACTAATATCATACTTTGATTGGTGTTTGTCCACATTACAAAGTATATATATAAACATTGGTAACATAGTGTGATAAAATTTAGGAAATGTTTTCACAATGTACAATTTTTTTACCTGGGATTTTACAAATGTCTTATTGGTATAAGGTTGTCCATTATTCTTTGAGGTAACCATGTTTACAAGATCTACAAGTTGTTGAACTTGTTGTAGTTGTTTTGTTTCATCCTTAGTCTTGTTATTGAAGAGCACTTTGCGATTGTCACATTGAAGTAAAATATCCTACAATAATGTTAAAACTCTTTAAAGATCATCACTTATATAATATAAGAAATTAACACAAAAAATTATATTAAATGAATAAGTAATAATTAAGTATATACATGAAGAATGCCTATAATATAATAATTCTCAATTTATTTAACTACAATTTGTATACGCAATATAAATAGATAAAAGAGTTTTTTTTTTTTGTTATACTACCTATGTATTTTAAAAAAATTAGTCATATTATAACTACAAATGAAATATCTTCAATTTGTTACATTAAAAAAATTTATCATAAACAACACTTATTATAATGTATTTGTCATTCTTAGAAGGAAGATATATATAAGAAAAATATAGTTTATTACACCTAAATTTAAATAATGGAATGATTAATTAATATTATTGCACTTAAGAGTTTCTTAATATTCACATATAAATGATAATATGATAAGATACCTTAAGAGGTTGGGGACATTCTTCACCTAAATAATCATCCAATGTCTCTTTATTATATTCAAGCTCGTCTCCTCCAGTAAATACTATAATCATGTAGTCAATAATTTTGTGTCCAAACAAAGTTTGCACAATATGTAAAGTGGCTTCTTCTTCTTCAGAAAAACGAGTTTTAACAGAAAAGACTACAAGAAGTGCATGAAATCCATCTTTAGCCAAATCAATACATTTGATTATTTCTTTTTCAGGAGAGTCACTTCCATCAAATAATCCTACAAAACATATATAATAGTTTTTAGATTTCAGGATAAATTTTTTATGTTTATACATAGTATTTATGGTTCCAATGCAAGAAGAAACCACTATGATTTTTAATAACATAATGACTTAAATTAGAAAGAAAAACAACATAATTAAAAAATATCATACTTTAAATACATCAAAACTAAATAAACATGTATTACCTGGAGTGTTAATAATATTAATAATTGATCCATCTTTTGTGGTACTCTTTTGTAATTCACAAATTCGTGATACATCAAAAGAATTTGTTCTTAGTTTAAAGGCATTTTTTCCCAGGATGCTATTTCCAGTTGCACTTTTACCATTTCCAGTACGTCCAATTAAAACCAGTGTTTTTTCTTCCATTGTATATCAAATTCAGGTTCTAACTGCAAGTTCAAAAATAACTTAAATAAAACAATAGCAACATAAAGCATACATTTATAATAATTAAAAATATGGTAAAATAATTAAGAAAAAAAAAATTCAAGCATGAAATGTATAAATAAATGTGTGTGACTGACCTGTGAATAATGTGAGAAAACTTGGTTTGACTTGAATTATTAACATTTTAGAACCATTTTATAGTTGCTCAAATAAGGAACTAAACTTGTTTAAGAAAGCATAAATGAAATCAAAGCATATTGAAAAGTTTAACCAAAGTGTGATTGAAAGTAACAAGATAATAATATACCTTTGTGAAAATAACAAGATAGTAATATACTTGTTTGAAAGTAATAAGATAATAATATATAAAGTATCAAGATAATAATATACCTAATATATATATACCTAATATATATATATATATATATATATATATATATATATATATATATATATATATATATATATATATATATATATATATATATAAAATGAATTAATAATGTAGGGGATAAATGTAAGTTAATGTTAGAAGTCTCACGTGACGAAAGATAATGTGATATCAATTTATAATATATAAATGAGTATAAATCTCATCTTACAGAGATTAAGTTAACTTTAAAGTTCACCTTTTAAGTTTAAATGAATTATAATTTTTCTTTTCCAAATAAATGACTAATTTTTATTGAATCTCAATGTGTCTAATAGGAAAACATTTTTTTTGGGTGAGATTTTCTTATTAGAAGTAACATAGAAGTTAAGTGGGAACATCAAAATCAAGTTTCTTGATAATTTAAGATGTTATTTATGATCTTTAGTTCCAAGAAAACAATGAAATATGAAGAAGTATAGTACAATTATAAGCTAGAGAAAAAAGAAAAAAGAAATACCAAGATACATGCCAAAATAAATACCAGCATTTTAAATGATTTTAATCAATCAAAAGAGTTTTAATAGATTAAAATTGAATCAATTAGAAATAATTTGTTTTTAGTTTAATCCATTGTAATCACTTCATTCACGATTTTAAGTTTATTTATTTATTTATTTATTGAAACTCAATAAAATTAAAATAATTTTAATATATTAAAATACTTGAATGAATTTTTAATATAAACTTTACATTTATAATCTAATATAAACAAAACCCAAAAACAAAAACTATTAATTTTGATCTCAATAAGTTATAGTAACCATACTAACATGGTGACAATATAACACATACATTATAGGAAAATGATATTTTAACACCACTTTTTGACACTATTTTGACACTGCACACGTGTCAAAATGTGATTGGACGATTTCAAGTTAAAAAAAGTTGAGACAGGGGTATGTTTGGAAGAAAAAAACTAAAGTTTGCTTTTTAATTTGAAATCGTCCAACCACATTTTGACACGTGTGCAGTGTCAAAATGGTATCAAAAGAATGGTGTTAAAATTTTATTTTCCTACATTATAACTTTTAGGTGATAATAAAATATTTTTTTTTCTTTCTCCGAAACTTGTCTTTAAGAATGATACATTCAATTCGACATGACCCTAAAATATTAAGAGATTACAATTCCTTGAATCATACAATTTAATTATTTATTTTATTATAGTACTTTGAATATTAAAATGGTAATGTTTATAACAATTTGTATTCACATAATGCAATATATACACATAACATTCCTTACAAATACTTTTGAACATAAAATAGTGCTAAAATTTGAAAATTTTAGAAAAGGGAGTTTTACACATAGACCATAGTTGTTGAAATATAGGTGGTCTTGGATGATTATGCTTCATATTTTTAGCTTCATCATTCCATGAAGCTGATGTTGACTTTGACTTTTTTTCAATCTTAACTCTTTCAACTCTTTCTTCTTCCAACTTTTCTAAAAGGTTTGCAGTTTCTTCTTTCAATTTTGATCCTTCCTATATATCAAGTAACAAAAAAAAAAATAGTAATATTCATAATCATATTCTCTATACATGCAAATACTTAGATATGAGCATATCCTTTTGTGGTTTGTATTTATAAACATTAAAAAATGTTTCATAATTTATAACTTCTTACCTGTGATTTTATAAATGTCTTATTGGTATATGGTTGTCCATTATTATTAGATATAACCTTGTTAACAAGATGGAGAAGCTCTTCAACTTGTTGTAGTTGCTTTGTTTCATCCTTTGTCTTATTATTAAAGAGTACTTTACGATTGTCACATTGGAGCAAAATATCCTACAACAACATTAAAACTTTATCAAAATCATTAAAATTAATTATAATCATATATAACCTACACAATATCTTAAATTATTAATAATAAAAACTTTATACACACCACCACTTGTCATTTGTAATTATGTTTAGTAATATTTGATAACAGATTTTCATTTATCTTTCGGTATCAATATATATTTTATATATATATATATATATATATATATATATATATTAAGAAATTCAAATCTAATATATAAAGAGAGTGATAAAGAGAAGTGATAAGGGTAAGAACTCTAAAATTTTTATGGTAAGAAGTTAGAATAAAATTTAAATATATAATACTACAAATAAAAGCTTCTTAATAGACCTTACCCTATGTATTTTTTTTTTAATTTTGATTATTTAAGTTTAATAACGAGAGTTATTACCTAAATATTATGAGAAAAAAAAATTATATTACATTTATCTAAATGATATAACATGATAAGATACCTTAAGAGGTTGTGGACATTCTTGACCCAAATAATCATCTAGTGTCTCTTCATTATATTCGAGTTCGTCACCTCCCGTAAAAACTATAATCAGGTAATCAACAATTTTGTGTCCAAACAAAGTTTTCAAAACACGTAAAGTAGTTTGTTCCTCTTCAGAAAAACGTGTTCTAACAGAGAATACCACAAGAATTGCATGAATTCCGTCTTTAGCTAGATCAATACTTTTGATTATTTCCTTTCCAGAAGAATCACTTCCATCGAATAATCCTAAAAAAATTTATGTTATGTTATATAAGATTAAATTATTTATGTTTATATATATAATATTTATGGTCTAACAATGGAAGAAAAAATCACTATAACTTCAATCATGTCTTAATTTGAAAGTAAAAACATCACCATTAATTAAAACGATGACCATATTTTGCAAAGGACCAGTAATAACTTTCTTTTAAAATATAAAAAATTATGAGGATAAAATTAAGAAATTAAGTATAGAAACTTGTATTTCTAGCATACAAAATGTATTTTTGCATTAAGATAAATTTATAGAAAATGATGAAGAGATGGAAGAAAGATGTTATCAAGAGTTTTCTTTATATGTTTATTGTGACATTAGACATGTTTCATTCTCTAGTTGTTTTGATTCACAAGTGAGACATAATTTTGAGTAAGTTTTAGCTAATAAGAAAGAAACTTAGCAGTATTCAACATTGAAATAAACAAGAAAATCAATTTCTTTTAACTTAAATCAAATACAAATTATAAAATGAATAACAATTAACTATATATTACCTGGAGTATTAATAATATTAATAGTTGTTCCATCTTTTCTTGTACTTTTTTGTAATTCACAAATACGTGACATACTTGAAGAACGTGTTCCAGATTTAAAGACATTTCTTCCAAGAATACTATTTCCAGTTGCACTTTTACCATTTCCTGTTCTTCCAACTAAAACTAATGTCTTCTCTTCATTAAATAAGGAATTTTGTTCCATTATATCAAATTCAGATTGCACCTTTTGAGTAAAAATAGCCTAAATAAAACAATAACATCACAATAAACAAATATTTATAATAACACGTAATATGTCAAAAAAGAAAAAAAAAATCATATTATTGAAGCAAATATATATATATAATTTTTATAATGACCTTTGAATAATTTCACCCAACTTGGTTGTGCTTGAATTTTGAGAAGCCTTTTATAGTTGCAAGTAAAAAATTAAACTTCCTCAAGAAAGCACAAATATATTAAAAAAATAGATTAAAGTGTGATTGAAAGTAACAAGATAATAATATACCTAATCTAAGATTTGGAAAAGGAATTAATTAAATAGTGATAATTTTGTAAGTTAGAATCCAAAGAAACGTAAAATCTACCTCTCCAAAGACTTCAGCAAATAGAAAAGTATTTGGAAAAAGAATTAATAGTATATAAGTTAGAATCAAAAGAAAAAGAAGCTAAAGTTTGTAAAATTTCCAATTAGTTTTCACAAATAAATTTTCCTAAACTCTTTAATTATTTTTATACCATAATTTGTTGACCTAAGAATATATATATATATATATATATATATATATATATATATATATATATCCTGATTTACAACATTTCTTTTCTCTCTTAAACAAGCTTTTGTGCTTTTGTTAAATAAATATGAAGTAAAAGGTTCTTAAAACTTGCACATAAAATATAATATGGCTAAAAATAATATATATAACTAGGTGAAAAATTGAAATAGATATTTTTAACTAATAAACATAAAAATTTTAATAAATACTTATAATGATTTTAGAGATATTTAAAATACTAAAAAGAACGAATTGAATTTGAGACATTATTTCAGATTTTCAAATCAAAGGATTTATTTGTGTTCAAAGACGTTGGAAATTTTTGAAAAAAAAATGCACTTGCAGGTTTACTTTTTATAAAATTGAAAAATTTTATCAAATTATTTAGACAATAACAGAGATCACTATAAATGCATAATTTATCAAAGTTTGATATCAATTATATATTTAAATAATTGAGTCTTGTATGAGTCTTGATATATGATGTGTTTGTGTTTTCAATCATATGAATGAATAATTAAGTATGTGATTTTAATGTTATTTTCATTATAAAAAAAATCTTTCTCACATCAACTTACTTTTTGTTGTGTTGTTGTCTTGTTTGTTTCACTTTTTTGCAATGATCACATTCATCGATACGAGTTGATGAAAAAATAAGAATAGATCCACTTCAGGAGAATGATAATGCAACTCTAATTTCTAGTTTGGATGATAATTCTTTTTATAATATATTTGATAAATATTTTAATTCATGTTTTAAATCTTTGAATCCCTATATCTATATATATCTTACTTGAGAAGTTATTATAATTAGTTTTGGATGGCTATAATAACTCAAATTTAATTAGAAATTATTTATTCTTAAATATTGATTATTTTATGCTTCATTTTAATAGTATTATTCTATTAAAATGAAATATTACAATAAAATAATTTAACTTATAAAAGTAATTGTGATCTTAATATATTTAATTATAGATATTAATTAATTATTTTAAGACTGTAATATTGGAGCTAAAGAGGTTTCACAAAAAAATTGACATCTTCCAAGACTGAATAAATAGTTTACCACTTTAGAAAGAAAATTCATTTTACATGTTAAGATCTTAATTAAGTCATTATCTTAGGTTTATCTTCTGTTATGCATGTCCATGCACATATTACAATAAATTAAAAGTCAGCAACACCTTATTTTCTTCTTATAATAATGTTTTTCCAAATTATTACAAAGTATTAATATCATCAAACGTACCTTTCTCTCCCTATCAAATTTCAAAGCATATTTATAAAAGAGTGAATCCAGAATTTTTAATTATTTTGAACTCTTCTAATAAAAGTATAAAAAGTAAAAAAGAAATACAATTAAGTTCTTTATAATTATATGAAAGTAAATTTTAATTCTTGTATCAACTATTAAGTCTGAATTTGACTATTTCGTATTAAATTTATCATTTTTTTAAGAAAAAAATATTAAAATTGAAAATGGAAAAGTATTGCTAGTTTGAATAAAAAGAAAAATCATATTGATTTCTGAAAAAAGTATTTTATTCTTTATTCTCGCCGAAAACACAGCTATTTTATCAAAATACAAAATATCTAATTTAGAATTTCTTCTTTTTCAAATAAATTCATATTACATATTATTAAAAACTTTTACATTGTTATTTTAAAATCAATAAATTATTTGTCGTGGAGTCCTGGGAAAAACTTATTTTCCCTTCAATATGACACTAAAATATTTAAAATAAGAGATTGAAATTTTTTTTCTCGAATCATAACATACATTTTATTTATTTGAATACAATACTTTTAAAACGGCAAAATATATAAGTCTATGGCAATACATCAAACACATCATACATTATATCCACATATATATAATACAATATTATATATATATATATATATATATATATATATATATATATATATATAATTCTAAAAATTAGAGAATGCCACACATTGATATAAGTTGTCGAAGTATATGTGGTCTTGTATTTGCTAACTCATGATATATCTAAGTTTTTGAATTTCTTCATTGAATAAAGTTTGTGCTAACTTCAACTTTTCTTCAATCTTAAGTTTTTCAACTCTTTCTTCTTCCAACTTTTCTAAAAGATTTGCAGTTTCTTCTTTTAATTTCGATCCTTCCTATATTTCAAGATAATTAAAGTATCATTAAAAGAACAATAATTAAGTAATATTCAATATTTATACTCATATTCTCTACACATGCAAATACTTAAATATGAGTACATTTTCCATATTAATCTTGTTTTAGCTCATCACATACTTTCGGTCGCATCTACATTTTAGTTTCTATACTTTTAAGAAAAATCATTCTTTTATGGATTCAATTTTTGTAAAATTTAAAAAATATTTTTAAAATTCATAAATATTTTACCTGTGATCTCACAAATGTCTTATTTGTGTATGGTTGTCCATTATTCTTTGATATGACTATGTTCACAAGATTAAGAAGTTGTTGAACTTGTTGTAATTGCTTCTTTTCATCTTTAGTCTTGTTATCAAAAAGCACTTTGCGATTATCACATTGGAGTAAAATATCCTTCAACAATATTAAAACTCTATCAAAATCATCAAATTTATAAAGTCCTATATAGTCTAAGAAATTAGCACAAAATAATATTAACTGAATGAGTAATAATTAAACATATAATTGAACAATATGTCTATAATATAATAATTCTGAGATTTGTTTAAATATAATTTGATTACACCAAATATAAGTCAAAGAATATTTTTTAATTTGCAGTTATTTTTATTATATATATATAAGTCAAAGAGTTTCTTAATTTGTGTCCACATAATAACATGTATTTATTTTTCAAATTTTGATCTAACAATTATAAGAGCAATATACATATATTAATTTAAATGATAATATGATACAATACCTTAAGAAGTTGAGGATATTCTTGACCTATATAATCATCTAGTGTTTCTTTATTATATTCAAGTTCATCTCAGGTGAAAATTAGAATCATGTAGTCAATGATTTTATGTTCAAACAAAGTTTGCACAACACGTAAAGTAGCTTCTTCCTCTTCAGAAAAACGAGTTCTCACATAGAACACCACAAGAATTACATGAATTCCATTTTTAGCCACCTCAATACATTCAATTATTTCTTTTCCAACAGAATCACTTCCATCAAATAGTTCTACAAAACATAATTTTTGGATTTCGGAATGAACTTTTTATATTTATGCACATAGAACTTATGATCTCATAGTGTAAGAAGAAATCACTATAATTTTTAATGACACAAATACAGTTAAAAAACACTTTCATAACTGAACCATCTTTTATAACATTTTTCTGTAATTCACAAATACGTGATTCATTATAAGAAGACATTCTTAGTTTGAAGGCATTCCTTCCAAGAATGCTATTTCCAGTTGCACTTTTACCATTTCCAGTTCATCCAACTAAAACTAATGTCTTTTCTTTATTAAATAAGGTAATTTCTTCCATCGTATCAAATTCAGGTACAACTGCAAGTTAAAAAATAAATTAAGTAAAACAATAACACAACAAACATACATTTATAATGATTAAAAGTGTGTTAAAAACAATTAAGAAATATGTTTTATGTGTGTGCGTGTATATATATATATATATATATATATATATATATATATATATATATATTCTGACCTAATATAATTTGAGAAAACCTGGTTTGAATTATAAAGATTTCATAACCATTTTATAGGTGTTCAAGTATAAGAAACTAAACTTGTTTAGAAAAGCACAGATAAAACTAAAGCATATTGAAAGATATAACTAAAGTGTGGTTGAAAGTAACAAGATAATAATATACCTGTTTAAAAATAACAAGATAATAATATATACTTGATTAAAAATAACAAGATAATAATATACCTATTTAAAACTAACAAGAGAATAATATACCTATTATGAAATGTAGGAAAGGAAATCAATAGGGTAGTGATCATTCTGAATTACAATAAAAAGAGAGACATGACATATACCTCTTAAAAGACATCAGAAAATAGAAAAATATACGAAAGAAAGAAAGTGAGTTAATTAAGCTTGAAAAGTTTCCAAGTTAGATTCACAAAATAATTTCCATAAGCCATCTTAATAATTTCAAATTAAATATTCCATTTCCAAAAATACTTTAGCAATTAAATAGCTTCAAAGAATGAGAAAAACTAGCTTAAGCTTCGAAATATGGTGGATTAGCTCATCTAGTTCCACTTTTGCCAAACTAGAAATAGACATATTAACCTGTTTTGTCACTTTTAAATAAATATGTTTTTTAAAATTTTTATTTTCTAGTACATGTCCAAAAAGAAATATATATGTTGAATAATTTAAAATAACATAAAAAACTTATTCGCAAATCTAAGTTGAAATCTTTCAGAAGTTGTTTTATTTATTCTTTCCTCATGCCTTTAGTTTAAGTATATTATTTTCTTGTTATATTCAACTACACTTTGATTTTACTTGTTAAAATGTTTGATTCTTTTTATATGATTTCCTCAAGTATAAAATGGTTCTTAAAGTTAGACATTTTATGTAATCATATCATTAAAATTTGAAATAACCTTTCATATATATATTTTATCATCTTTATTTTAGTTTTTGCATCCCCATTTTCCATCACATACACAAGTTTCTTCAAAATAGGCATGAAATAATTTTCTTTAACAAATTACATTTAACTTAATAATGTTATTTAATTTAACACAGTTTATACTTGATTTAATACACACTTCATATTTCAAAACTTACATATCTTTCTTAATTTTTTTTTCCTACTTATTGTCCATAGAAATCTATGTTTATTATTTTGATCATATATTTCTGATTAAAACATATTATTTTGTAGTGTTAATCTAAATTTACAAAAATGGGAAAAGCTTCCTTGTCTAATGAGGTGAAGACATTAGTTTTAGTTGGACGTACTGGTAATGGAAAAAGTGCAACAGGAAATAATATTCTTGGAAGGAAAGCCTTCAAGTCAAAGATAAGTTCATCTGGTGTAACAAGTGTTTGTGAATTGCAGACAACTGCAATGAAAGATGGACCAATTATTAATGTTATTGACACCCCAGGTAAATCATCTAAAAATTTCCCTGCTTTGAGTTAAATTTATGTCTTTTGCTCCTTCAAATTCTATCATATATTGTAGGGTTATTTGATGGAACTAGTTCTGCCGGAAAAGAAATAGTCAAATGTATTGATTTAGCCAAAGATGGAATTCATGCCATCATTTTGGTATTGTCCGTAAGAACTCGTTTTTCTGAAGAAGAACAAGCTACTTTTCTCACCTTACAAGCTTTATTTGGACATCAAATTGTTGATTACATGATTGTGGTATTCACGGGAGGAGATGAACTAGAAGACAGTGAAGAGACACTTGATGATTATTTAGGTTCTAATTGTCCACCATCTCTCCAGGTAACTTGTTATAATAAGTTTAGTTAACAAATTAAAATTTTTATTATGTCTGTAAATTTAATAAAATGTGTGTACGTGTTTGTGTTTGTATGTGTGTGCATGTGTGTTTGTTACGAGATTATGTTAATTATGACGGAGGTTGAACATTATTGTAGGACATCCTTACTTTATGTGGCAATCGTAAAGTACTTTTCGATAATAGGACTAAGGACAAAAGTAAGCAATTGGAACAAGTTCAACAACTTCTCAATCTTGTGGATGCAGTTATGTCACATAATGTTGGACAACCCTTTACAAATGAATTGTTCAAAAAATTGAAGGTGAAACTTTTATACATGTCCGAAAACATTTATGAAATATTGATATTTTAGTAAATAATACATAGAGGATAATGATATTTTGATAATTTGACAAAATTTTAATATCATCTATCTGTTATTCTGTTATTGATCTAAAATTACTCTATAATCAATAATAATAATTATAAACACCAACATAGATCAATTACATAATAACACGTAAATAATATTAAAATACTGTGAAAGTATCATTATCCATAGATAAAATTATGAGTTCATTACTTGTTATTGCAGGAGAAAGCAACTGAAACTGAAAAGGCAGAAACATTGGGAATTAAAATACAACTACAGAAAAGATATGATGATGAGCTTAAACGAATGACCGATTTGGTACATTACTATACATTATACTTTCTAATATTTTTAAATTTACTTGTTAAAGGTTAAATATATCATTATTTTCTTAATTTTCATTCTTTTAGTTTTAAAATAATAATTTTATTTTTGAATATATAGATTGAATCAAAGTTGAATGAAGAAACTACAAAGCTTATGAAAATGTTAGAAGAAGAAAAGGTTGCTAGACTTAAAGCTGAGGAAAATTATAAATCAATCCAAACTTCATCTAATAAGGAAATTGAAAGACTGAAAAGGGATCTTCAAGAGGCAAATAATAGAAAAACAGGTGGAGGTAGGCGTAGAATATGTGCCATTATGTAATACTAATACCTTCCAATATTTCTACTTTACCTTGTAATTGTGAGTGTTTGTATTTGTATATTTCCTAAATACTCTTATGTAAATAAATTATATTTGGATTACATTTCTTAATTTCTCATAACTCCTGTATCATTGTGTTTACATTTTATTTCATATTTATGTGATTATGTTTATATCATTTAATGAGATTTTATTTTTATGTTTGTTTCCGTTGAAAGTCTCACATCGACTAGAGATAAGATTAAATTATAAATCTTACTTTTTAAACTGGTTTTATAAGACTAAGATAAACTTAAAAATCACTTTCTTGTATAAAAACCATCTTCTGTTACTTTCCTCTTTTGTTTTTGCATGTATTTTCTTTAATTTTATTTTATATTCTTTCTTGTTTCAAACTTTTTATATACAAAGAGAACATCTTATTTTATTAATAAAGTTAAGTAGATTAAAAATGCAAAAATGAACTAGAAAACTAAAATTACATTAAGATATAATTTACAATAATAACTTTAAAAAATGACATGATTTTTTTATAGGTTAATGTTAAATGTGATGAGACACAATTAGATTTTTTTTTTCTCTCCATAAATTAGTGTTGAATGTAAAGATGACAAAAATGTTATTGAGAGATATTTGTAAGAAAAATCGAAAATAAATACTAAATTTATATTTTTAAAAGACATTTTCAAGTAATGGGCATATGTATTTTAAATTTTTGTTTGTTGGTAATAGCATCGAAAGTTCGAATAAAAACTTTTAATTATCATTATTAATGGATTTTATTTCAACATTATCTTAATTAAAGTTACTAATGAAAAAATATTAATTATTTGAAAAATATTTAATATATTTATATATTTATTCAGAATTATGAAACTAAAGTTATTTTTTAAAAGATTAATTTTCTAAAACCTACACTTTAAGATAACTTATTTGAAAAAAATATTTTTAAAACTAACTTTATTTATATTTTCGATTTAATGGAATTGATAAAAAGATACTTGTCTTCGTTTCAATATTCGATTTGAAAAAAAAAATATTATTAATATTAATACTCATATCATATTAATACGTAAATTATTTATTAAAACTAAGACAAACTTAGATAGTATTCAGAAGGATAAAATTATTTGTCATCTATATTCAAAATAAGCTAATCAAAGATTACATTAAATTGCAAAGATCAATGATAAGCTTATTTCACAATTGATCTTCAAGGTAAATATAAAATCAGTATTACATTTATAAATTCAAATAATAGAAATTTAGCAAAGGATTGAAGGAGCATTTTCAAAGCTTACTCATGAAACTAAAAGTTAAAGAAGATTTAACCCATGAAATGCTTCGATCCTTTGAATCACTTTTCAAAATCTACACACCTTGTCTTGTGTTTTCAACTTGCCTTTTATTCTCATTCAACATCACTTGAACTATTTCTGGCACCAAGTAATATCATAATAGTAAAATTGAAACATGAAATAAATTATAACGGAACTGAGCTTCAAAATCATGCAATGTAACAATCAATGCATTACAAGAACATAGATGACAAATTCTATGGTGACTCACATCCAATAACGTTAATCGAATTTAGTTCAACACACTAAAGGGTTGGAAGAAACCAAAAGAGAAATAAATAAGTCATGATGCCCTTCTTCCCCTCAGTTTCCCCTCTGCTTGTTGCTGACAGCATTACAACTACAGAAAAGCATCTTTCTCAAGTAGCTTCAGGACTTCATTTTGATTATTTAGCTTCGCAACATCTATAGGAGTTTTCCCGTCCATATTCTGCAGAGTACTGCAAATTCAAAAAGAAAGGAACAACAATTAATCATTGAAACATGGTATTGTAAGCATCAGAATCAATATTTGAACGTTTTTTCAATATGCAAGATGGAAAAGACTACTACTTACACTGCAGCGCCATTTTCAAGCAGAAGGGCCACACATTCCTTTCTGCCATAACCGGCTGCGTAATGGAGAGCAGTGTTCTTATTCTTGTCCAAAGCATCCACTTTTGCTCCAGCCTCAAGGAGAACTTGAGCACACTTCACCTGAAAGGATATCAAGAACGTGTCAACCATAAAGGAATCAAATATCAGATTTTTCTATAGCCTAAATAACACCCTGAGCCTCCTCAATACATCCTTTATATCCCTCCCATCATGGTTCTAATGACACCACCCAAAATCATAAGCAGAAATTATGAGAAACAAAAGGCATGATATAAAAGATGAGAAAATATTTACTACAGATATTAGCATACCTCGCCATATCCACAGGCAAAATGCAAGGCAGTTCTTCCCTCTGAATCTTCTTCATCCTTGTCAGCACCAGAGGCTAGTGCAGTTTTCAAGCCCTAAAGATATGTCTAAGATTTTAGCTCTCAAATATTTCAAAATCACAAATATAAACTAGATAGCTTAGCGGCCTAAACAACCCTTAATAAATGAATGTTTTAAATTCCATTCGATCTTCTATTCCCCAAAAGTTAACAATAGAAAAGCACATAACCCTTGTATAAGAGCATACAAAACCTGTCCATGAAACTGCCACACAAAATGACTAATTTACATAGATTTAGAAAAGAAATTGGGAATAACTTATTCAAGTTTTAAAAAGACTTTGATCCACCTTTTCTCTAAATGATTTCACCAGTTCCAATTTATATTGTATTAACTCAAAACCTTATAAGATGGACTTTTAAATTGATGAAAAAAGAAATTCATAAGTAAAAAGATTTCAGAAGAAAGTGGAAACAAAATAACAGCAATAAAGATACATCAAGAGCTAAAAGCAACCTAATATTTATACATTTATAAAAAGACTGAGATTTGCACCAAATCAACTAATCAAATTCAAAATTTACACTCCTACCAACTGCATCAACCAATTCATAGCATAGATTGCATGTAGCAACTTGCATGAGAAATAGCATCTTTATTTTCTACCCAAAGGACTCAACCTAATCAACAACAAATCAACCTAAAGTCCTGGGCAACCCATAGTCCTTTAGCACAAAAAGGCTAGATATCCTACTCCATAAAGCCATTGAATTAAAATAATATCAGAACAGATGAGGATATAATTCTAAATTAACAATAAAACCTAATGCACAATTCCAGACGCTTGTGTGACTGGCAAACTTGTGAGAAGTGATGAAGAATATTACCAAGCTCGGCTCTCCAAAAAAAAATGAAGTTAGAGGCATCTCAGTCTCAACTTCAAAGGGAGTTTATTTGTCCTTTATTGTATCATTAGAATAACTTCAACTTTTCAACCATAAAATAAATTCGATATTTCTTTCAAAAGAGAGATTTAAGAGCAAACTCATGTAGAAAATATAGCTATATCTCACCTCCACATCACCAACACTAGCAGTATGATGAACAATTGATTCATCTTCATTTCCCAAATCTTCTGTCTCATCTCCCCCAGAATGTTCAGCAGTGGCACCTACATCTCCAGAATTTGCAAGACCCATTGCCTGTCCCAACTTCCGCAAAACATTTTCATCATTCCAGTACCTAAAATAAAGAGAACCACTTCAGAGGCTAATTGGCATAACATATTACAGTAAAAAATAATATGGAAATGCCAAAAGAGTGAGACAACAAAAATATATTTTTAGCTTTCCTAAACCTCATCATAGCAGCAGGACCACCGGTTTCTATCTCCTCCAAAATATGTTTCAGTGATGGATCCTCCTTGATGCGTGCCATTCTTTCTTCAAGCTGGTCTTTATTTGATGGATTGGCAAAATTTTCAAGCATGGCAGACATAGATGGATCCTGTCATAGAAAGTCTATATTCTATCAACTGGTCAAAGTTAGTGAAAAAAAAAGACAAGTAAGAAGTTTACAGTATAGTTACCTGCATCAATGCATTACCCAGACGCTCGGCCATGTTCATAAAATTAGGATTCTGCATAACCTGTTGCATGGTTGAAAAATATTGTTGGTTATCAAAGTTGGGGACCCCATCCTGTGGAGCTCCTTGAAAAGTTTTCTGAAGCTGTTCAGCCATCTGATTGAATGATGGATCTTTTGCTATCTGTTCAGCCAATTCCTTGATACTTGGATCCTGTGCATTTAATAATTAAGCATTAATATCCAATATGAAGAAATGTCACGGTAGATTTGAAACTGAGAGTCAACTCTAAACATCAAACAAACAAACAAGTTTCCCTTGAGTGAAAATAAAAAAAAGAAGGGAAGACAAGGATCAAACCATATAAAGATCTCAAGAAACATTAAATTCCCGCACTTATATACTCTTCAATAGATTCCTATAGAAAAGCTGTAAAAAATTCATTCAAAGATAGAAGCTATAACTTATAAGAAATGAAACTACTAACCAGAATCTAATCCAAAAAATCTAAATAATTTTTTTTCCTCACAAATTCCAGCTTCATTGTCCAACCACAGGCTCAAAATCCAGAGAACCACCAGGACATGTAAAAGCAAGAATTCGTAAAAATCAACAATATCTATAAGATGGTATGTGCTCATAAAATGCATGAAAACATACACAACATCATTAACAATTAACAATTAACAAGCCATAGTTATTAAGAAATAGAATTATACCAGACATACACATGATACAAATAAGAAAAAACAAAACAGAGGTACTGATTTACATTGAGCAGACCAGCCATCCCCGAGAAATCAAAAGGGTTGTTTGGAAACCCAGCTGCAGGTCCAGAAGCAGCTGTTGGTCCTGCTGGAGAATCTTTAGATGATGTTTCTTCTTTGGAAGTTTTATTCTCTGCTGTACCAGCTTTGTCATCTAAGAAAATCTCAACATGTGTGAAACTAGTGCATTTTCAAGGGTTCACAAAAAACTATTCCAGCTATGCTAAATTTCTAGCACTAAAAGTAGAAGAAATGTAAAAGGAGACAAAAGTGAAACAAATCAAATAAAGAATAAGTCAAACATAGAAGGCACCAATAAGCAGAAACTTTCAAATAGCCTATTCTACAAGGAAAGGGTGGTCAATCCAATCCAGCCTACTCTGCAAGGGTAGTCAATCAAAAATCCAAATCATGAATTTGTGGCAACACAGTGCAGTTTAGATTTACACGATAATAAGAGCAATAAGGATTCATTAAGCAAAACTTCATACAGCAAGTACTTTTACATAATAGTGCAACTTCAAAATTGACAGAACATTATTCCTTACTCTTAGCCATGCCTAGACACAACTCCAAACTTTTTTTTTCCACCAGAAAATAAGATGGAAGGAGTACGAAGGAACCACAACTGGGTAAACAATTTCCCCTTATTGTTCTGATCACATGGAAGAAGGAATGAAAATAACAAATAGGAAAACCATGAACTCGGACAAACCAATAAACAAATAACTTTATTCAGAGCATATTGCAGCACTAGGAAAACTTATTGAACTTAAAAAAACCAAAAAGTAAAAAAGAAACCTCCATGCAGTGTAACCAAAGAAAAGGATAAAGGGAAAAAACTAGATGCACTAAATGTTCATACTCATACTTTATATATAAACATCAACACAGGAATTAGTCACACATGAGAATAATTAAGCAATTTCAAAACAGCAAACTCGTGTTGTAAATTCAATTCAACCAACAAAAGCCTTTAATCCCAAAGTTAACATCTTCACTACAGTGACAAACAAGCATAACCTGAGATCAACATGGTAATAAAGTTTGTTAATTTAGGAAAAATAATGTTTTCAATACCAATCTAAAAAGAAAGACAGATAAGACATGCACTGAATTTGCAGCAGATGGGATAAAAAAAAAAACCCTACAAAACAATAACATCATCACTGGTTCACCGCATCTAGAAAGAAAACATACCAGCAGGAAAATCCTTTTTGGAATCTGAAGCCATGAGAAAAATTAAAGAATTGCTGAAAGAAAGGCAAAGAAACAATCTTTTAGATTACAAGGGAGAGAATTGGGGGAAAATCAGAGATTGAAGACAGAAACCTAAACTGGGAAAGGGAGAAAAGAAGTGTTCAAACCTGAATCTGATTGTGTGAGAGAAAAGTGTGAGAGTGAGAAGTGGATGAAGAGAAAAACCGAAATGAAACAAAACCCTTTTTCTTATTTTCTTGCTATTTATTTATTTATTTGTAGCCTTGAGCCATAGGATTCAATCCCACATCGAAAGAGATGACGATAGAATACAACACACAACAAATAATAGTGATATCTGTGGGCCCCCTCAATCCCCATCTTCTCAAACGAATGGCTCCCTCTGTTATGTGATATAGCCAATTTACATTAACTTTTCTTATTTCAATAATACTCTCACCATCAAATTTATCCTCTCTTTTTTCAAAATTTGTAGATTTAATTTATTTATAAATATAAGTAAAAAGTGTATATTATTATTTATATTTCTGTAAAAAAAAATAGTTTTCATTATTATTTTAGTAAGAAATAATAAATATATTCACATTTTTATTTATTGTTATAAATTATAAACATAAAAAAATACTCAATGTTTCAATGAATCAATGCGGGGGTTGTAGGTGGGTAGGTAACTATAAAACTCAATACTTTGACTAAGAGCACACGTCAGTAAATATATAATTATTAAAAAATATATAATTTGTTTCCTTAAAAAATATCAATAAAATTGGTAAATATTTTGAGGTAATTGGAAATCATATAAAAATAAAAATGTTCATTTATATAATCATATTTAGGGAATACAGAATTATGCTCTCAGAATAACAGATACACTTGTATTTATTTATATTTATATTTGTTGTCTTCTAATTTAAAAAATTAATCAAGTAATTTTAAAACAATAAAAATCGTTACAAACAAACATGTACTATCAAAGATTTAATATAATATATATATAATATCAATACAGGTAAATTTTTTTACTATTTTTTGGATGACTTTTCTAAGTACATGCAAATTCATAAATGCTCTGAAGATCGATATAAAAGCACGTTTACATGTCTATTTGACACTTATGCTTACACTAGGACGTCATTTGGATTATGTAATGTTTTTTTAACTTTTCAAAGATGTATGTTGAGTATTTTTTTCATAATTAACAGAAAGTTGTATGGAAGTTTTTATGGATGACTTCACCATGTTTAGAGTTTCATTCGATGAATGCCTAAACAATTTAGAAAAAGTTTTGAAAAAGTGAATTGAAATTGACTTGGTCTTAAATTTTGAAAAATATCACTTTATGGTCAATGAAGGAGTAATATTAAGACATATAATTTCTGAAAAGGGCTTTCGAGTAGATAAATCAAGATAGATGTGATTTTTACCTTGCATTACCCTTCCATTGTGAGGGAAGTTCGTTCTTTCCTAGGACATGCAAGTTTTTATAGGCAATTCATCCAAAATTTTAGCAATATTGCTCTGTCACTGTCACTGTCACTGTCTAAATGCTATAGAAGGAGACGACTTTTGAATATAATGAGGCTTGCAAGGGAGCTTTTGATGAGTTGAAAAGGAAACTCACTACTCCACCAGTCCTTCAACCTCCAAACTAGGAACTGCCTCTTGAACTGATTTAAGCGACTAAAAACCAATTAATAGGCGTATTATGACATATTATTATTATATATTTGTAAATTTAATTACTATGTTTTCTTTTAAGTTAACTCACCTTTTGTATGTTTGTGATTGTAGTTTTCACTTGTGATTATCATATGATTGTTAAAATTGTTAAAACCAATAGATCTCAACCAAGAGGGAGAGTGAATTAGATTACAAAAAATTATTTTTTCCTTTCTTTAAAAATACAGTGTATAATAGTTGTTTCAAATGAAGTCTTTCAATCTTTCAAAAATGTGAAAACCAAGTAAACAAAATAAAGCAAGATTCACAATAGTTTATACTGATTTGACTTAAATGAGTCTATATCCAGTCTTCTTCCAAACAACCTGAGCTTGGAAAGATTTTCACTACAATGATGTAGATTTTACAAATGTACAAGTTCGTCTATGCAATCTTAACCTCGAACAATCAATAATGACTCTTTATGGTGATGCTATACACAATCACCTTTATCCTTTGCTTACACAACAAGTACACACAAGAATGATCAAATTTACAATGAATGTAAAGAAAAGAAAACACCTCAAGTGTGGATGTCACACAAAAACCATAATAAGTAACCACTTAACTATATCTAACAATTCTTAAAGGCTTCTTGTCTTGATTTCCAGGTATTAAGGTTCTTTGTTTTCCAAAAATGCTTGCTAACCTTTCTTTCTTCGCAAATTAAAGTTTTGGATAGCACAAACTCCCTACATAATTTAGACCATATCTATTTATATACAAAAACACTGGTATTTTTAATTAATTATATTTTGACATAATCAATTAAAAAATTTGAGTTAGCATATTCTATCTTACATTTTAACAAATTTAATAATCAATTAAAGTCTAGTTCTTCAAGACAAATGAGACATCATAAAAAACCAGTGAGACACATTTAGAACATCATAAAAAACACATTACTAATCAATTTGCTTTCCCTTTAAATAATGACTTATATTGATGGTTCAGAGAAACTTGAGATTGTTTTAAGAATGCATTTTCTTTTATTTTGAAGTATCATGGATAATTTTTTATTATTAAATATTTTTAAATGTTTTCTTATTATTTGAAATAAATTTTATAAGAGTGGAACATTTATTTGATTAAATAAATGAACATTCTAATTTTATTTTATGATGCTAAATAAATATGTTTAGAATATGAAAAAAAATCTATATTTAAAGGGTGTTAAAAAAAAAAAAAAACCCTTTTCTCGTTGAGTGACATCAAGTATGGGGAGAAATTCCTTTAAAAATAATAAGCAAGTATTAGGAGAAATTCCTTTAAAAATTCATTAAGTCAGTGTCTCACTCGTTACTCATTCAATAAATAAGATCACTGGAAGGAATTTTCAAAACTTCACCCAACAAGTGAGACACTTATGTTTCTCTAATGTTTCTCTAACTTTAAAATAAATAAGTAAATAATAAAATTAATGACTTTCTTAAAAATCTTCTTATACAATTACAAACACTTTTCAACATACCTATTCAAACAAAAAATATGATTTTTATTATAATCAATTATAACAATAATTGATTATACATTTAATCACCTATTAAAATAAATTATTTTCATAAACATACACTAATTTATCCATTTAGGCATAAAATTATGACTTGCTATTATATTAATCTCAAACTCAAAAAAAATCCTGAATTTTTTTAATGTTTTATTTAACTTCCTTAACTATTTTTGTGCATTTTTGTTTTTGTCTATACACATATTTTTATCATTTAAGACTGCAAATTAAGATAAAATGACAAAGATATTAATTCTAGGACTTAAAATACAATTTCAAAAATTTGAGAAAACTTACTTTAATTTTCTACAACAACAGTAGTTAAACATTGTTTTATTAATGACTATTATCTATAAAAATATTTTTTCTATAACTATTTAAAACTTTATTAATAACTATTTATCTCAAATAACACGAGTGACCATTTTTAATATCAGATCAGTCCACTTACCATCTTTTTTTATACTTAATACTCAAACCTAATTAACTTGCTAATAACTTTTTTCTTTCAAATAATGCATAACTCATAAATTACCGAATAAAATGTTAATATTAGTGATTCTACACTTCGTATTATTAGTTATACATTAATTCAGAATTATTGATACTTCATTATAAAACTGTTCAGTGAAAGTGAATATGATTGTTTATTAAATAAAAAGTTACATCTTGCTAAGAAAATGACTAAGTCTATATTTTTTAGGACTATTTAAAACGGAAATGAATTGAAAATGAGTGAAAGAAAATAAAATAATATTTTTTTTCTATAGTTTGGTTGTGATGTAAATGAAAAGAAAATAATATATTTGTTATTTTTCACTCTTTTTAATTTATCCAAATAAATGGAGTTAATTTTTTTTAAAAAGGTAACCTACTTAAATAATTTTAATTTTTAATTTATTGTAGATATTTTTTTATTAAATACGAACAACTTTTAAATGCGTAGATTAATTACAAATAATAAGAACTCACAATAAAATATTAACTAACTTAAAATCAAAATTATATATATCTATTTTATCTCAATTAAAATCAAACTAAATTTCTGGTTAACTCAAAAACTAATAAAATAAAAATAAAGATAACAACATTTTAAGATTATCTACGTATAATTATGTGATTGCTCTAAAATCATAAACATCTGGAACGATTTTGGACCAATTACAGAATGACACACGTAAATGATACTTAAATATTGTGAAAAAAATATTATCTAAATATTATTATCCTAAAATAAAATTTTAATAAATCCCAAAATTTAAGTTAACATAACAATTTTGTTATCTATTTCTATTTTATTAATATTAATATAAATAATACAATACAATTTTAATAAAATAAAAAATGAATAAAAGAGAAAATGACAAGCATAGCACGCAGATAGAGATAACAAAACAGCGCAACCCAGGAGGGTGGGGGAGAAGGAAAAAAAATACCACACCAACCAAACCATCCAAACAGGCACCGCCAATCGGAAGAAGAACAGTGGCGGAAGAGTGCTGCAACGGTGGGCCATGGCGATGCGCGACCTCGTTTCGGGTGCTGCCGCTTGCGGTGACTCTTCTTCTTCCTCCGCTAATCCTCTCGCTTCTCTAGCCAACGCTCTTGTTGGCTCTTCCTCCAAAACTCAGGTCTTAGTTTCTCCTCTTTCTATCTTACTCTTTCTTCACTCATCACTGATTTCGATTTTTTGCTCGCAAAACTGTAACAGGAGAGGCTGAAGGAGATTCCGACGTCCACTCCTACTGACCCTACCTCTCAATTTTACTCCACTGCTCTTCCCGTCAATCATCTTCCCGGCTCCGAATTCGATAAGCCTCTATTGGATGCAAACTCTCAGGTTCGGTTTGGATTGGATTCTTGTGTATGTGATTGTTTGTGTCGTGTGTGTGTTTGTTATAATGTTATATTATGTCATACTTCTCAATAATGAGTGATTTGAGTTATTGTAATTTTTTTTTGACCGAAAACAGGCTTCGGAGTTTTTGCATAGGTTCCGTGGCGCGAATGGGATGGAAGAGACGTGGGATGAGATACAGCGCGAGGCTGGGGTTGCCGGACCGCGGCAACTGGTGCCGGCGATTCAACAGCAGCCGTTGGATGGTAGGTTGTGTTTGGATTGGTCCAGGGGATTGTTTGGTGTGAGAAAATGTTTTCTGTTTTCATTTTGTTGGCTTTCAATAGGTTGTGCAACATTAAGTGAAGACAGGTTTTTATGTTTTTACTGTTTGTCTTCCTTTTCCTTTCTGAACTCTAGGAAACAGAAAATGAAGTGAAAACGGAGAATAAAATCAGAAAACTTTCTTTCAGACACGAGTGCCACCTGCCAAATTAAGAGCGTTGTTCATTCAATAAGGACTTGACAGTTTTTGTGATTTTCAGCAAATTTGGTCCAGCAGGGGAAAAGAATGTGGTAGATAGTGTTGCTAGTGTTTCTCATGAACGAAATTAAGTGATTTTTTTTTTTTTTACCGTTTCTGTTTCTAATTGTGTTCTTTTTTCCTGTATAAACTTTAGAAAACATAGAATGGAGTGAAAGTGGAAAATATAAACCGAAAATGTTTTCTTGAACAAAACAGCTCTTATTAGAAAATAATTTTACCGTGGCTGTTTTAAATTGCATTCTTTTTTCCTTTATAGATTCTAGAAAACAGAAAATAAAGTGAAAATACAATTTATAAACATCCTCTTAGAAAATAATGTTATTCTTTTTGACTTGCCATGCTCTGGTTGTTGTGTATGGCGTTTCCTGTTGTGGGCTTTAGTAGAGGTGCTGTAATTAGTGGTGGTTGTACTGTGGACTTGATTTTTTTATTTGAATGCATCGAGAACTGAGCACAGAAGAAGAGGTGTGGAGTTGATGTTGTTTTCTCTGCAGGGACACCACAAAGAGTTCTATCGAGTTTTTTGCACTCATTTCTTGATAGCAGCCGTGGTGGAGTGCCTTTTCATCCTACCCCTCTTCCGATGCTGGGTTTATCTGAAGGTGATAAACAATGCATACGAGACCGTAGCAGCATAATGGCCAGACATCTTTTTGCAGATAAAAGTGAAGAATTTATTGATGCACAAGTAAGGGAGTTCATGAATACATTCATCAGGTTTCACTTAGTTTAGTCATAGTCGTTGAGGGAAAAGAGTAGCAGAAAAAACACAGTTGTTTGTGCATTAGAGATTTAGAGTTCAATATTTGATTACTGGTAAGGGGCAAGGATGATTACCTAGGCTCTGGTGTAATTGCTCAAGATGTTCTTCCAGTGTAACCTACCTTTGAGTTTCGCTAAAATGATTTTATTTATTTTTTGGTCAATAATTAATCCTTGATTATATTATATGGGCTTGGGAGTTGCTCATATACCATAGCGGTTTCTTCATGCACTTTGGCTGACCTTTTATTTTATTGAGTCAAATGTCAATCAGCATCACTTCGTTCTTAAGTTATATTTTCATCAAAGTTTTACTTAAAAATTAGAAAAGCTCTTCCTCTAGAGTGTGCCAATCTTTCCCTTTATAGAACATGTGCAGTGATACGTATTCTATCTACATGTGATTAGTAATGATTTCTACCAGATATTTTGCTTCATTATCTTTAATAAAATGTTGTTTTTGCCTATATTCTTTTTGTTTTTTGTTTTTTTTTTATTGTTTGACTCTGAGCTCACCGTATGTAACTACTTTTCAGGTAAATGCACTTCTATGCTCTCTAGATATTGATAGCAACGTCCGTGGTAAGGGACCTATGCCTGAAAGATTTCGGGAGCTTGAGGGTTACTGGAATGAATCTCAAGGCAATATGAGACCCGGTCCTCCTGCTGCAGACGGGTGGATTACTGAATTTAGTCAACATACGGGAAAATATGATAATCCTGATTCATGGGCTAACTCCTTTGAGCAACAACATGGTGCAAATGGTTGGGCGTCTGAATTTGAACACGTGAGAAGTCTTTAATGTTCTATTTGTAGCCATAATATGAAGTTACTTACACTTTTTATGTGCAAATTATTGTAGTATTGTGCCTATTAATATTGAAATCTTTGAACTTTATTGAGGAGACCTGTACTTATTTGTCTGTTGTTGTAAACATTAGGGATGTTTTCTCTTATCTATGCTTCAAGGTTGTATATAGTCTGAAAAATGTTAGACTTCTAATACCCATTTTTGGTCAATTCACGAAATCTCCCAAACAAGTTCATCATATACTTTGTCAGTGGAAATTACTTCCTGAGCATCACTTCCAAGTTCTAATTTTAGATTTTCCTGGGTTATCATGATGCTTCTACAGCTTTTTCTTCCATTTTAGCTCTATTCCTCTAAAATTCAGTTTTACAATCCTATAATTTTTTTTCTGTCGACGGGCTTCCTTGCCAAATAATTTTCTTAACTTTGATGCAATGTCCTATTTCTTCATTGGTGTTGCTGTTGGCATCCATCACCCGTAGCACACATATAAGGAGGAAAGAGCAATTTGAGGAATGTCTTCAGAATATCTGACTGCTTTATTTCTGTTCTGTTTTGAGATTATTATAATTTCAATCAGAATATCCAAAACAAATAGAACCCAAATAAACAGGGCATGAAAGAACATATAACTAAAAAATGAAGGGATGCATCATATCTTGTTTTACAGAACGTGTCTTTGATGCAATGCCTTCTTTCTTCACTGGTATTGATGTTGGTAACTAGGCTTGGATTATACTGGTACTTGTAGAAAATAATCAAACTTTCGTTGGACCTAAGTATAAATTGTTATTTGTAAGTCATTTCTTATTTTAAGATTTTTTCTCTTGCAATCTTTTTGCAGTCCCAATTGTCATCAGTAGGTCAAATGCAAGGTATGAACATGTCAAACTTTGCTGCAATGGAACAGACTCGTATGCTTGCAAATACATTGGCCCAAAATGGTGATCCTAAATTTCAGGTTTCTCCGCTACACGTGACTTTTATATTTCTAATCTAGTACATCAAAATATGAGACAGTAGTTCATTAGTTTTTGTGTTTTTGCTAATTTACTCGCCCTTATCATTTTCTTCTTTTTTGAGTGAACCAAGATAACTAAAACAGAAATTTGGGAGAAACGTTTATACATTAATCCCTTAATGGATAATTGTTTACTCTTGGAAACTTCGGGATGTATGGTCATTGTGTTCCTTAGCCTTAATTTCAGGTGCTCTTAACAGAATTTTTTGGTCTTGCACAATGATAGAACTTGGGTATTATGGGGATGTCTATATCCCACATAGAGTAATATGGGATGCTTGGTGAAGTATTTAAGTGCTTGGCTCTTTCCTTCACTAGCTAGCTTTTGAGGGTGCCCCAAGTGTTTGGGTACTTACCACACATTCTCCATCTGTCTCTCACATTAAAATGCATTTGATTGCTCTCTTACATTCAAATGCATTTGATTTCTCACTTATATTCAATTTATTCAGTATGATATTTACAGAATGGGAAAGATCATATGGTGCTTCTGGAAACGTGACATGATTCTAGACTCTAGGCCACTTAGGACATGAGTTTTTGGAATTAATATGTTAGTATTTACAATGATCACTCATTGATTTTATAATGGACGATAATTATTCTTTAAATATTTTTTATTTTTTTAAAAATATTAACAGGAGTAACGTTTGGGAATAATATTCAAGTGATACTGATATTTGATCTTTTGGCCTATAATGTGTGGGAATTAATATGTTAATATTTACTGTGATCCCTCGTTGATTTTGTGATTATTTTCGAACTTTTAAACATATTAACAGGAGTATGTGTGGGAATAGTATTCCGGTGATGCTGATATTTGATTTTTAGGCCCAGAAAATGTAATGCTAAGATGGGTATCTCAGCCATCACGAGTTCTTTAACCTGGAATGGTGTTCTTGGTCTCCTTGTGTGTTAAAGCTTATACTTGTGTCTGGTATTTTCATTGTTGTTTTTCAAAGGCACTGTGTAGGTTTTGAGTTAATACCTTGCATTTTTCTTATTGTTATATTCTATTGTGCTTTGGTTGCATTAGAAATATGCAATTTTTTATTTTTTATTTTTTATTTTTTTTATAGATTACTCAGTTATTTAAAAATCAGGAAAAAGGGAGATGACAAGATTGTGAAGGGACAAACTGTGTGAAATATTGATTATACAGATTGTCTGGGCTATGCCATAATGTTTTATTGAAGGATATCCTTGAAAGCCCTATGGATGGAATAAACAACTTTCTGATTAATATTGATGAACTTATCTTTTCTGCACTATAACATTCATGTGCCCTTGTTAAGAAGAGTGTTTTATTTTGTTGTTGCATTTCTTTCCCTCCTTAAAAATAAAATAAAATCAATTACATGCTTTTGTGCTATGCAGAACTCAAAATTCCTTCAATTTGTGTCGAAGATGAGCCGTGGTGAGTTAATTATTGATGACAATCAGGTTAAAGAGAATTCATTACCTGCATCTGGAGATTGGGCAACAGAGTATGATCAACAATATAATCCTGGTCATGCATGGGCTGGAGAATATTTAAATGATAAGGCATGTCCATTGAGCTGGAACCATATTATTCTTTTGCAAGTGTTTTATATTATCGATTGGCATATATTCCATTATAAGGCTGATATATCAAGATATAGTTTTCGTTTATGGTTAACCGTATATTTGGTTATAAAACTAAATGTGAGGATGGGACTTTTCTGTAAAGACACTGAACAATAATGGTATACCACACAGATCTTAATCTCTTATGTAATAAGTGCTAAGTAACACAGCTGCTCTTTGTTTAGTTGAATTATAGAATTAAAAGAGGAAACATTCAAATTAAATGAAGATTAAAATATTCCTGAACAGAAGAAAGAAAATACTTAAGGTGAAAAAATGCAGCAAGGTTGTTTAGTATCTGTTACGGACGGGAAAATCAACTCCCTTCAAGCACCCATTAGAGTACTAGAGAGACCAAGATAACTACCCCATCCCATATTCAATCGTGGGTTAAAGAAGAAAATGCTAGCATTTCACTTCAATTGGAACCAAAGGACTGTATAAACTGTGCAACAATGCAAAAATTGACTCATTATATGTAAACATCCTTTCAAAATTCAGGGTTAGTGTTTTCATATTTAATACAAGTAAGGGAAGTTTGTATTATGAGGATAAAATGCTTAAATAAACTGGAAAGGCTTGTAATTCAGTTTATCTTAGCTAGGTTGGGCTGGAGTTGCAGAACAAATTTTGTTACGGTGTTTGTAAGAGTTGGGAGGCTTACTTGGATTCTAGTTTCAATAAGTTGATTTCTAATTTATTAGCAATTTCTTGAGGTTAGGTTCCAGGTCTTTTGATGGTAATTTGGGTTTTTGTGGAGAATAATATATGAATTGGATGATTTTTTTTATTTTTTTTTTCACTCAGATGAGGTTTTGAAGGCTTTTACTGAGAATGACAAGGAGATTTCCTTGCCTATTGGTGCTTTACTTTGCCATTTGTTCAGAAAAGTTATCCAAGTTTTCTATCGAGTTCTTGAGAACTATATTCATATGGGAAGTGGGTTTTAGCATGGGTTCTATGGTCTTGATCCTCGAGTGTTTTTTTTTCCCAATTCTGGGACTATGAAATTGCAGAATTACATGTATTCTTACTTGAATTACATGTATTCTTACTTATGATTGTAAGGCTGTGTGCAAACTCTGGTGCAACTGTTTGAATAGGTTGTTGGTTGTTGTTATTCCTAGACTCCGTTTTGCTTAATGTTTTGATGTGGGAGCCTTGGGTGCAAAGGTAAGATTGATTTGTCTGACCTGGGGTGAATCATGAAAGCAACTTCTCTATACATAAGGGTTTGCATGCATATATTTGAACCTCCTTATACCCAAAACTGGTGGGAGATTCATGCATGAAGTCACCCTTTTATATGCATGCAAGTCTGTCAGATCTCACAGTCAGTTTACTTTTGACTTGATTTATTTTAAAAACAAAGTAATGAAATCATTGGTGTGCCTAGAAAATTAGGACTAATTAATTGACAATGCCTTTTCCTAAATTTTTTGAATGTTGATACTTGGTTTCTAGGTTTATCATGGACCTGATCAGTGGGTGAATGAATATGCAACTGAAGGACGGCAGCATGATGCAAATGATGATCAGTGGGTTAATGAATTTTCAAAGTTGAATGTTAATGATTGGGCAGATGAATTTGGTCAGCAGTTAGGTGAAGCAGCCTTAGGAGACAGCACTTCTGATAGTTGGGCACAAGCATATAATGAGTAAGTCAAACTTTTGAACAGACTGAACTAAAAATTGTTTTTTTCAACAAAAATAAATTATTTACTGGATTGAGTGACAAACAACAGATTTTGTTTCAAGTAATAAGAATATATTGAAAGAATCACAACTATGCATCATCTTGTGTACTTTTAGTTGGGGGAACTTTTATGAATAGAATTGGAAGTTGCAATTTGAAAGCTGGTTTTGGCTGATGTGTCTCTACTCTAGTATTCTGAATTGTTGTTTTAATCTGGTTTTCTACTTTTCTTTATTAAGAGAAATATGTTAACTACTCTTGATTCCCTTTTCTTTGAAGCAATAGAATGCCATACCTGCCCTTGAAAATTCATATACCAGGCAGGAATGTATTTTCCTTTGCCCTTATTCTAGACTGATGTGGCATTCAGATTTCAGACAACGTAAAAAATCAGAAGTGGGAGGAAGTTATGTTTTTAGTAACTGTAGTACAGTTGTATGGTATGTTGTAGCAGTTTGTGTATTTCTTAAATAGGATATGTGACATTTCTGATAAATTGTGAGTTATATTGTTGAAGTTTGTTTGAGGGAGGAGACTCCTTGTTTGAGCTTAGGCTACTATTAGTGTTTTGGATCACATATTATACATTAGTTCCTGAATTCTTTTAATAAACTTGCTATTTTATGTTCAAACACTTGAGTCTAATTGAGAACTGTGAGACTTTTTTTTTTTCTTTTTAAATATTTGGAGTGCCCCAAAATATTGAAGATTAAGATTGAGAAACAAACACCTTCTTTAGAGCCTTAGTAATCTGTTACTTTTCGGTTTTATTTTTATTTGAAGATTTGACTATGAACACTTGGATGGGATCTGGGAAATTATTTTGTAAAAATTATGCACCATTCAATGCTCATTCTAAATCAGTGGGAACTGAATGTTGGTTTGACTTTTTGTTTTCAAAATATAGATGCTGCCTTACAATATTTGTCAAACTAAATGCCCATTCTTATGGTCCAATGCTCTAAATAAGTGATACATAATGAACAAAAGAATCTTGGATACTATTTAAGGTTAAGATTATTGATTGGTCTAATTTGGTTACTCAGGAGGATAACAATTCTCCTAAATGTACTTTACTTTTTTCATCAATTAACTATTCTTTCACTAACATTAAAAAGTGGCTGTTCTTGTTCCTTTCCTATTGTGTGTTTTTCTCTTTTTGCTTGGGTTATGCCATATGTTTTCTCTTTAGCATAAAAGATATTACATGCCAGCGAGGAGGTTATTGCTTTATTAATCACTATCTCTTTGGAGTTATATGAAGGTTCCTAAATGAGCAAGTTGCTTCCAAGCAGCAGTCAGACAGTTCGAGGGGTGTGTATGTCTTTTCAGATTTAAACCCTTATGTTGGCCATCCAAATCCCCTAAAAGAAGGCCAAGATCTATTCAGAAAAGGACTTTTAAGTGAAGCAGTTCTAGCATTGGAAGCGGAAGTCATAAAAAATCCTGAAAATGCTGAAGGATGGAGACTGCTTGGAATAGCACATGCAGAGAATGATGATGATCAACAGGTTCGGTTAAGCCTTATTGATGGTATCCCCATGTTTGGGTAGTCTGCAATCCCATGTATTATTGTGTAGCTGCAATTTTCTGGATGCATACACCTGTGATACAGAACAAACAATTCTATTAATTAATTTGTTTGAATGTATATTTCAACAGTCTGTGGCAGAGATGGTATTTCTGTTCAATGTATTATGCCATTCAAATTTGCTTTTTTGCTGAAACCATCAGATGATTGTTCTAGATATATAGTTTTTGTGCTTCCAATTTCATTTTGCAAAATATTGGTTCACTGTATAGTATATTTGTTGGCCATTTCATATATACAAAAAATAATAAATTACTATCTTCATAAGTTGTAGAATGCATTTAGGTGCAATTGAATACAAATCTTGTTATTCCATGACATATTCTGAACTCTTTTTTGCTGCTCTGAGGTCTTGTTTTAACATGGAAACTTGCCAAATCTTCAATGTACATTTTATGCAGCCATTTCATGTGATTTTATATTAGACTACATGGTAAAAGACTAATACTTTATTCTCTACCTTGTCCCTTGTTACTCACTGCTATTTCTTTTTGTCGGCACTTATATTTAACCATGTTTTCCTTTGAGCCCATCACTCTTATTTTCAAATGTTTACTTTAAAACGTAACTGTTTTAAAACTATTTAAACTTACACAGGCTATTGCAGCAATGATGCGTGCACAGGAGGCTGACCCGACAAACTTGGAGGTGCTTCTTGCTCTTGGTGTTAGTCATACAAATGGTTAGTAATGGCTTCTGATTTATCACCTGGACGAATAATGATAATAGCGACCTAGCATAAAGATCATTTGTCACATTAATCCTTGATGCTTGAGTTAATTTTATATGCGCATTCCTACTCAGCTTTGGAATTCTTCTTCGGTGAAAATTTTAAAAGTTGGATATTTATTTAAATGCGCAAATATCCTTGTTTTATTTTGTAATTGCTTGCTTTGGAGGGATTCTTATACTTCATTGTGTACTTGTCTTCTCTTTTACTGAATTTGTAACTGAAAGCATTGATGCAAATGACTTGTAGGTTTTTCCATTGTATTCCTAGATATAAAATATTGAGCTATCTGCTGATGTTTGCAGAACTAGAGCAAACAGCTGCACTGAAGTATCTATATGGATGGTTGCGCCATCACCCAAAATATGGAACACTTGCCCCGCCTGAGATGTCTGATTCTTTGTACTATGCTGATGTAAGTGGATTGATTACCTAGTTTGGGAATTGTGTAAAGGATTATTAAATACAGCAGTGGGCTGTAAAAACCTCATGCATACATTGTCCATGTATTTGAAAAGCCTTGTGGGGATGTGTTGTCTTTGCATGTTTTTTTGGGTGTTTTGTGTAGTAATAAAAATGCAATAGGCTAAACAACGACCACAACAACATTAGTAATATAAGGACTATTTAAAGCATACCATATAGTATAGTAAACTAAACAATAATAGTAATAACAAATTTTAAAATAGCAGCCATCCCCCAATGTGCTTAACCTGTACCACTAGCATTTTTTAAGCCTGCCATTCTAGGCCTCTATCTGGGATTTGAAGTTGTGTCAAAATAAATCAAAGGGATAAGAATAAATCAAATCTCTAAATTGTGGTGACCGCATCTATCATTTCTAGTGATTGCTATTTCTTTATTTAACATGTATTACCTCTAGACTCATAAGAAAAAAATTGTCATGTTAAGTGAACTTAAATATGAGCAAACTCCAACTTCCAAAGTTCTATTTAATGTATTATTTTTGAAAATACCAATATATTAATTCTAGGAACCATCTCCAATAAATATGATCTTAGTGAGTTTATGTCTAATTCAAGCTTACAAAACTGGTTTGTAAGGTAAAGATTGAATCTTATATATTATAATCTAACCTTACTCCTAGTTAATGTGAGATACATAATTCCTCATGCTGAGGAATGAATATCTTAAACGTAAAATTAGATGTTTTTGGGTGGTCTAACAGGAGCCTAATAATAATATATATCATGGAACTTGACTAGGACAAACTCTATATGGCTCTAATGCCATCTTAGTAAATGTATTTATGCCTTACTCAACTTTATGAAATTGGTTTATAAAATGATGATTGCAGTCCACTTATATATTATAATTTGAATTTATTCCTAGTTGATGTAGAATCTCCAACATGTGATTAAGGATAGTTTAGAAAATGTACTCCCATATTATATGAAAACAAGAATACTGAATGAACCTAACCACCATTCTTAATAGGTGTGGAATTAGTTATTTTTGCTTATATATGAGATGAAAGGGAGTATTAAATATGATATCTAAGAATTGGAAAGATTGATTTTCCTTTGTGCAGGTTGCTAGGCTATTCAATGAAGCCGCTGAACTGTCTCCGGATGATGCAGATGTCCACATAGTTCTTGGGGTCATGTATAACTTATCCAGAGAATATGACAAAGCTATTGCATCTTTTGAAAGAGCACTGAAACTTAAGCCACAGGATTACTCATTATGGAACAAACTGGGTGCTACACAAGCAAACAGTATTCAAAGTGCTGATGCAATAATGGCTTACCAACAGGTGTTGTGTATAGAATTTAATGCTGCTATTGCTGTAGCCTGTAGCTTCAATGTAGTTGGGTCAATCAAATGTAATTTATTGCGTCAAGATTTTCGGAAATCAAATGTGTGATCATGAGGGGGAAGTTTATTCGAAGTATAAGTTAGGGATTTATCATGTGTCTTTCCAAATCCTTGATTTTGCTTATTTGACGGTATATCACTAGCTCTTTAGTTATTTTCATGTACTGATATTTCCAGCTGCAAATTGTATGGGTGAGTATTATGTATTTCCTTTGCCATGTAACCAAAAAAGAAATAGTTGTCGCAATAATATGAAGAAGACAGTCAAATGGTCTTTTATTCATTCTGTGCAAGTTAAATGCCTTTTCTATAATTGTATTGTAAAGTTATGTTTTTGGAGTGAATGTGCAATCTATTCTTTGTCGGGTGCAGTTCTCCCTTTGACTAAAACAATAATCATTTCAGGCACTGGATTTAAAGCCTAACTATGTTCGTGCTTGGGCAAATATGGGTATCAGTTATGCAAATCAGGTCAGTTCCCGGCTGGGCATTTATCTTATCTGTGTCGTACATATCAAGTTAGAAGTAGAATTTTTCTTGTTATTTCAGTTTTCACTATCTTTATGGTAACTGTATTATGCCATGCAAATGTAAAACTGTGGTATGTTTGTTGTATGACAGCTATATCAGTAAAAAAAAAACTCAACGTTGATATGATTTTTGATTCTGGATTTCAATCTTTTCTCCAAAGCATGGGGCAGTACATTGTACTGTTGGTGGGTGTACATTTGGATGCCCATCTATGCAGTATGTTGGAACATGTTAGGGGCGATTCTTTTCATTGTGGAATAATGAAGCATGTCAAATATTTTGGATAAGTTAGTTTCTGTTGTGGAGATATTATGGTGGAGTTGTTTGCCTTAATGGTTAGAGAAAGACACCATTTCCATTATACTTGTTTGGAGAAAGCGAGAGGAAGATAGGATGAAAAGACCTAACTTTTACTGTTTGAGAGGATAAAGAAAGAATTATTTTCGGTTGGGGTCCATTTAAAATTTCCCAAAAGTTGAGTTGCACTCAATTCTATAACATATGTCAAAGATGGAGGAATGAAAATGACGGAGTTATTTAACTCTACCAATTTCCACTTCTCTATTTTTTGTCTAATTTGCTATAGTAGTATATATTGTATCTTAATTGTCATGATAAAACTAATTTACTGTACCTACCTTCCTTTCACACTTCCTACAGGGTATGTATGACGAGTCCATTCGATATTATGTTCGAGCACTTGCCATGAATCCAAAAGCAGAGAATGCATGGCAATATTTGAGAATTTCGTTAAGGTATGATATTATAATACATTATTAACAGAGAGAAGTATTGCAGGGTTTTACTGACTAGAATTGTTCTCGTGACTTACTTTCTGTCTCATCCTATTTTCCAGCTGTGCTTCTAGGAATGACATGTTGGAAGCTTGTGATAGTCGTAATTTGGACCTTCTCCAGAAGGAGTTTCCTCTACAGTAAGGGTGCGTTTGAGTAAACAGTTTAATCAAGCTCTTATGTAGAAGTTATTTTTATAATTGAAAACTTTTCAAATAAAAGCGCTATTTTTGTGTTTATTGGAGAGCTTATTAAAATAACTTGAAAACAACTTATACACACGTAATAAGCTGATTCTATAAGTTTTGACGAACACCACGCAAATTCCATTATCATAAGTTTAAAAAGCTTTGACTTTTTCTGAGTGGGTGAATTACAGGAGGGACTCTTCTACTGGCGAGGTGGTTGCTTGAACATGAATCCTAATTTTCCTTGATACTTTTGGATGAACAAATGGTACATTTTCTGACATTAAAGCTCGCAGTAGATGTCTGCTTCCGTAGAGATTTCTAGAAGAATTGAAAGGCGATCAAGTGACTAAGCCTGCAGGTGAATACGATGCATTATTCTATCAATCTTTGAACATATGGTGTATATTATGAAAAAAGCACAGTTACAGACTCCATTTCTTGATGTTAGAAAAGTTACTTGTCAGAGAACAGCTGCATTACTAAAGTTAAGGAATGCGACGTTCCATAATAAAGTTGGGCTTATCGTGCTTGTAGATAAATACAAGTGTACAAGATTAATCACATATTATGTATCTAATTTGTCAAAACTATAAATAACTTAATGACCATCCCACTTTTTAATTAGCCTTTTTAAGAATTATACTGTATTTAATTATCTCTATGTATTCAGTACTTGTACAACAAAAAATGTTGTTCCTCTGGTGATGTCTTTTCGCTTAGTGAAAGACCAAATCTGCACATACTCGATGTCTTTTGTCTTTGTTAAAGGCTAAATCTTCATACCAGATCTATCATGTAAGGTTTATTGATGTTCTTTATGTTGGTTGTCATGAGTCTAAGACAACTCTTATTCTTTATTAAGGTTTGGAAGACCAACTATGATAACAATGGAGAAGAAAATAATGAGGAATATCTATTAGGGGGTCTTATTTCTCTGCACTGTTCCTCTCTAAATATATACATATCTTCATCTGTAAAAGAAGCTTAGCATACTTCATCTTTATAAATGAAGCTCTTGACGTAGTCCATGTACTTCATCTTCATCTTTTTAAAATCATTTAACTCGGAAGTTTTCAACAAGTTACTCAAACTGGTTACTTAAAAAATTCTTTATACTGTGTTTTCGTCAGTATCATTAAAAAATTGCACTATTATAACACAAGGAGAAAGTACCAACCCTTATAATTGGTATTGAAGCATGGTAGAGATAAAATAAAATAAAATAAATAAACTTGTGTTGTCAATCTTTATTTTCCCTGTGACGTTCCATTAACATTTTTTAATTTAAACATAAAACAATTGTATTTGTGTTGTCTAAACAGATAAATGGATCTCATCTTATGGTTGATAAATTTATTAACTTTCATATACACAATTATCGTAATACCAGCAATGATTTCTGATTGGTTGACAATGTGAAAAACATTCTAGTAACCCATATACATGTAATGAACTGGTGGGTAGATATGTACAAACACTGGCATTCTAATTGTAAATTAATTATGTTGGTGGGTGGCTGTGTTGATCTCTGCATGATGTGAAAGCAGAGTTCCTGCACTTTGTTTCTCTATCTCACGAAGGAGGGGTTCTCTCTCTGATGTCGAAAGGCAACTAATAGCTTTGCACAGAATTGTGTACTTACTAACTAAATCCTTATAGTCACTTAATAGCACGTCCACATCTCCAACTGTTAGTCCTCTGCTTTTTGCTTCCATGTAAGGATAATTTGATCCATGTTGTAAAACTTGAACTGCAAGGTTTTACAGTGATTATGTTTAGGGATGAAATAGAAAAAATAAATCTACAAAATTAGAGAGTTCAATCAAATAAATCAAACTTCTTCGGTCTTAAATAAAGTAAGTGACAGGATATTTCAGAAGTTAAGTAACATATTTTTTAAAAGAAGACATAAATTAATTATTTTCTTGATCTCATGACATAAGTTAATTTTAACTTAGATATTTATTCATTAAAAGTTTATCAAAAATGACTGTGCCTGATTGGTATGGATTATTTTGATTGAGAAAATAATTGTTATTTGAAAAACTCTTTTTCAATCAGTCACACTAACAAACTAATTGTTTTTTGTTTAAATAAACTAAACAGTTTCACTTACACATATTAAAAAAGACATAATTAAGAAAACAAGTTATTCTAACCTCCAGTAGCATCAGGTTTGTGGGGCATTTTCTCTGAGCAACTGCACTCGTTGTTCTGTTGCTGGCTCATTTGACATGTTGAGGATGATTCATTTGAGACTTTATTGATCAACTTGGCTGCTTGCATGCTCTCCTCAAATTTGGTTTCGTCCATTGAAAGTGATTTGGCATTTAAGTCAACTATAAATGACGTTGCTGACACTAGATTTGTGAAATAGTATTCAGCTTCTGATACGAGTTTTGCTTGCCTTCTGAACAACTTGATGAATTTGAGGTTAGAATGCAACTTTGGAGGATTTGCCTGAAAGTGACAAACCAGAAGGAATAAATCAAACACTGTCAAAAAGGGTAGTGTAAAGTGAAGCCTATAGCGACCAAAAATCAATGAAAGGAAAGTTCAAATTTAATCAAAAACACAACTTATAGGATCAAGACAATGTTGCCGAAATCATGATGAGGATTTACCAGTCATGGGTATTACAACATATTCTTATCTTTTTTTGTTAAAAAAATCACATGACTCAAGTTCTCTACATAAAAGTAGTAAGTTACAAAACCGTTTTGTAAAATAAATTCTACATCCATTTATATGCCAGAGGTTAGGTATAAAATCTACCTCTTATACTGGTACGAGAGTTCTCTAAAGTTTATTCTAACAAGATTTATTGTTTGTTGGATCTATCATGTTACTTGTTGTCGAATCATCCACTAATATTTAGTTTCACATTCAAGATATACATGTCTTGATATGAGAGAGTATTAGAGATTTTACATCGACTAATGATAAAACGAATTTACAATATATAAATAGGATCAAATCTCATCTTAGAAATCGATTTTGTAAAATTGAGTTAGATTTAAATCTACTCTCTTAAAGATCCTAAAATTATATTTGACACCCACCAAAATGTCTTATTACCAAGAGGGCTTGCCTTGATCGTAACATATATGAGCATAGGAAGAAAGTCATCAGCCCCAGCTGGAACATGCTCTGACATTGCAACATTTAGTAACACATTGTTGATGACCCTGCAACAATTCAAAATGCTCAAGAGTTTCTCATGGGGAGCTTTGAAGGCATTGATTTTCAGCAATTCTTTCTCTGCAAGCTAAGTGAAAAAGGAAAATGGTGTCAATACTTATAAATAGTTCTAATTTATAGAAAAGCTGAAGGCCTTTTATCTAAATTTTGGAATTGGCATTAACTCTTGCAGTTTAAACTCCATTTCCTTCCAAAAATCCTCTGCTTGTCCTGTCACATTTTCACATAATATGGTGCTAAGGATTTCTCAAATAAAGAAACAACTATTCCACAAGGTTAATTTATCAAATGAAAACACATGAACAACTTTGTACCACATTTTAACATTCCCCAACTTAATAGTCCTCTAAAACGCAAAGCATAGACAATGCACACACTGACTCACCTTGTGTCGAAATTCTATTTTTCATTACAATGGGAATTCTACAAATCAGTTGATTCTTAGAACTGACATACTATTGCACCTAACTTGTTAGTAACATTCATTTACAGTAATAATTCTATATGCTTAACGTTTTCCAATTTTACCAAAAATCACATTAAAAACTTTTACATATTTTGGTAGAATGAATTATAGTTTTTCGTAATTTTAGTAGAATGAAGCATACCATCAATGAGGCTTCAATTTGATGAATTGGTGGTATATCCAAATGTTCAGGCTTCAGAAAGGTTTGGAGCAAGCTTATTTTCTCAGAGATTTCATAGTCAATCTTTGCATCCTCAGGAGTAGCAGAAAATGTTCGAGAGAACAATTTAATCATTATATATTTTTCTAAACCCTGCAGATAAAATACATAATGTAGTTATACTCATATAATAAATCAAAAACATCCCCTCCATGATGTAATGCAAGCATAAATATCACTATGCTCTGGTTTAAAGTATGAATTAGAGAGTCAATATCAACTTACACAGTGTTGCATTAATAACTTTCACTAAGTTACATAATACTTCATTTCAAAGACACTAATAATGTAAAGTAGTTTTGTACTTTTATTCAATCACAAGTCATTATGTATGGTGAATTTCTTCTAAAATAACTACCTGCCAACGGTAATATCTGGTTGATTGACATTGAAAGAAAATTCACTAACTATTAATCTAATAACATATTTAAGGGGTGTTAAATCTTTGTGTAACATAATGAATGGAGAAGCAAGTTGTTGTCATATGCAGTGCTTCTGTAATGAAGGAGGGACGAGAAAAAGAAGAAGAGAGAATAGCAACTTTGAACAGGAAAATTACACTTAATCCTTTGAACTTAGTTTGAAATATTCTAAATTCCTCTATTTTTGTAAAAAAAAAATTACTTCATACCCTTCCATTAACACATTTGTAACATAGAGCTCTGTTGATTTGTTAATATATTAAATTGATGTAGTGTGCTATAAGATTATGATTGTTTGATGAACGAACCTCCATGGCGCAATCAATGTCTTCTTCAGAGGCAGTTGTCCAAAGTGGATGATCTCTCATTGCTGCTTCCATTGACAGAAAAAAATCTTGAACTTTTTTCCCATCATTTTCAGGTTTCGGTTGGTAAAATGAAAATGATACTATAAAGCTGATAAAATTAATTTGCCGTCAGGATTAATAGAAGCATAAAACGGACAAAAACAAAATTTAAACATAAAAGTTCATCACCAAAGCTTATTCAATTGTACTGAATAATTTTTTTTGCTCAACCCAAAAGTATATCTTACTGAACAGCTGGAATATAAGGGATACATATCCTGTAACAAATTCCTTTTCATACTAATAAATTGAGTGATCGAACTTAACCACGTTATTTATTTGTGAATCAGAGCACACCATGTCGATAATAATATTGAATAATTGAACTCATAAAAGGGTAAATTGGAAGCACTGAGGTGAACGTTGCAGTGATGATAAAACTAACAATAAACATATACTGGTTTCTCTTAGAACTTTTGAATGCATAAAGAAAGTAGAAAAAATGTATAGCATAAGAATTGCAAATGAATAAAAGAAAATGAAAAAGGGAAAACAGAGTGAAAGGTGGTGCTTGCCTCTTGATGGATCGGACGAGGTCAAGGGAAGCAGGGTGATGCATGCGATTGAGAAAATCAGTGAAAGGCGTTGTTGATCTTGACTCTGCGGTAGTTTCCGTGTTCATGTTGTTGATGTTAATGGAATAATCCAAATTCAAGAGAGATTGAAAGTGAAACAGAGGAAGAGGGAGCATGTTGCAGAATGAAACAGAGGAAAATAATTAGGTAAAGAGATACACGTGATTCACATTTTATGCAACCACCAGTATTAGATACTTACTCTACTTATTCGTCAACTTTTCTATTGGATATTATTACACCAAGCTATAAGATAATTTTTTAATACTCCAAATTATAATGAATGTAATTTTGGTTTCCGTAATTAAAAAAAAAACAATTTTCATTTCTCAATTTTTGAAAAATATGTTTTTAGTTGTTAGCACTAAAAATTTGATACCTACACTCAAAATTTTGGACTAAAATCATGCAAAAGTTCACATCAAACTTTTACCTATTTTTTGGTATCTATATTTTGATATCGAGGATATGTAAACACATATATTAAAAATCACATTATGTCATTTATATTTGATATCATCAATAAAGAAAAATGTTAAAAATATCACATTTACTAAATATATAACTCAATTATAAATATATATAAATATAAGTATAAGTGTGTGTTTATCACGGTATAAGAAAATCATGAAGATAATTATAAAGACAAGAGAAACCCATGGAGGATTACTAATATAAAGTATCAACAAAAATTCCCAATTTGAATAAGTTACTAGAAAATTTCAAAGTTAAGCCAACCTAGTCATTCATCACATCATCATATGCATATTAATAGGTTTAATCTTACAACCATAATAATTAATGCATATTCAATACATTTAGACATATGTAGGAACATTATATTTATTACACCGTATATCTTACATTTTATTACATCAATCAATCATTTAAACTACTAAATGAATTCGTTTTTAATGAATTGAAGTGAAATTGTATTTTGAGAATTGTAAGAATCGGAATACTTAATTTCAAAAAGGTTTGCTGTCCAACCTGTGTTTAGATGTAACTGCATATGTAATTGACACTTGAAATTGTGCCTTACGTCAAAACTGGATCCTCTCATTTTTTACCTTTTTTCATATGATAGGGTCGTGTAAACAAAGATATTAAGACCCCATAAGAAATTTTGACACCATAGTTTGAATGGTACAACTATTTGCTGTGTCCTAAAAAATCACTACAAATGGACCTGCAAAGGATATTCCTCAACCAGCTTCATTTCATCACAAAGACATGAAATATCAGGCACGATCCCTCCATCATGATACCTGTATATTCCATCTCCCATTAGATCATTCAACAATGCGTCTGGTTCTCTGGCTCCTCCATGCTGTAAGAATTTTGTTCTTAAAGCAAATCCTGTAGTTGATGAAAGTGGATCCTCCTCGCACAGTTTCTTCCATATGGTTGCAGCAAAACACTTAGCATACAAATAGCTATAATAACCTGCCAATAAATATGTCAAGTATCGACCGAAACTTCAAAATGTCAATAAATGAAGAGATTCAGGTTGAAGGCAAACACTTTTTGGTGGCATCCATTGGATAAATGTAACTTCTACCATCATGATTATCAGGTTATATAAAACATATAACATTGAATCATTATTCAAAATATACGAAGTGCAAAAATGAAAGCAATTCACCCAAAGGAAATCAGGCACCTGCTAATTCAAAACTAACGAGTTCTGTCATTCTCACTCGACTGTTTATTGAGATTTTAGTATGCTAAACATCACTAGTACAAGGAATTTTAAGAAAATTAAGACTTTGGACACACCTGCACCATAATTAAGCAGATGACTGAATCGGGTCTCCCAATGCGTGCCTTTCACATGTCCATAATTGGTGTGCTCTCTTTTCAGTTCGGCAACAACAGAACTAATGTCACCATGAGGGAGTGGCTGCTCTCCAAAAAGTGTCTGGTCAACAAGAGCATAGAAGATCTGACAAAATAAGACAATTAAAGTGTTAAAACAATGTAAACTATTTATCCTTCATAGACAGAAAAATCAAGTTATGCTTATGCACTGACAACCAATGTGTCCTCTATACAGGCATGAAAAGAAAAGGAAAATATAAAAGGACCTGACGTTGCAGTTCAGTTGCAGCAAACATATCTCTGGCACCCTGCATTGACTCAACCAACTTCTGAGGAATTTCTTCGCCAGTTGAACAGTGTCTAGCAAATTTTCTCAAAACTCGATAATCCCATGCATAGTATCTGTCATGAAAAGTAATACCTATATCAGCAGTGACAGGTAATCAAATTTATTTAGAAGCAACTCTCGCCTTCTAAATTGTCAAATGATGATACCCCAAATATCTGCAATATCAACATTCCCCTCAAGTTAAATATATATCAATTATTCTCAACTTGCTAGTACATTCTTGAAGTCTAGCAATGGGAAGCTGATGAGGACATGGATGAAGAGGAGATCACTCAAGAGCTTGTAACCTCTATCTAAACCGTATCTCTAGACAATGTAAAACTAAACCACCAACTAAGGTTGCAATTAAGACATCTCCGAAAGACGCCGAAGCTAAGGTGGGTTAGAAGGACCACAATTAAGGTCATTTCCCAACATTAGAAACAACTTATTTATGTTTGTATGTGTTTAGCTACAAACAAAACTAAAGCAAATTTAAATGTCAATTGAGAGTTAGAAACGTAGAGTTGACACTTGAAAGTGAAAAATATTCGCCATTACCCCAGTGCCCTGCAGGATATAATATGCCACATGACCATTCTAAAGACATCTTTCTCATCTTGTACAGGTGGATGTTGGCATTCCAATTGCAGATCCCAATTGAAGATCAAAGAGTATCTGAATGTCATGGTTAAACTTGGGAAATTGAAATTTCAGGGGCACACTTGAAGATGACGGTGAACGCCAGGGACTAAATCAGGGTTTCATTAAAAAATTCAATAGGCCAATGTAATATACTTTTACAAGGCTGAGATTATATTAGCTTAATTCTGAAAAATCAAACCAAAGTACATGTATCTTAGAAAATTAGGCACCCGCACAGCGAGTATCATTCAATTAAAGAATATAGTTCTTGATGCATTCTACTCACTCAAACAGGTTGGATGGTATTTCAGCAAAATCCAAAACCGCTCTGGTGCCTGAAAAGTGCTGGTAGTCCTACAATGAGAACATGGAATAATCTCATTATAAAAATGACAGGAGTAACCACTTTTCAAAGATTTTAATTATGAGTAAATGCTTGCTAAGGTATTTTAGCTCAGTAAACAATATGGCAAGAGAGTCCATATAATTCAAACTTCAAAAGATTTTAAAACAAATGTTACATTAGTAAAGATTAACTCAATTTGCTAAAATCATGTTCATACTTGAGCCTTCATAATATTTGGTGAGGAAGATGTTAAAAAGTGGACTTTAAGTCTAACTCAACCCCATAATAAAACCAGCTTGTAAAGTGATGTTTGCACCCACTTATATATTGTAAATTGGTCTTATCTCTAGTTAATGTAGGATTTCCAACACACTCCCCTCAGGCTAAAGTATATACATCTCAAGCGTGGAACTAGATATTAATGAGTGGGTCGATAGCGAGTAGAAACTATATGTCCAACAAACACAAATCTAGCTAGGATATGCTTTAAACCATGACTATGATACCATGTTAAAAAGTAGACTTAAAACCTAACTCAACCCTCCAAACCAGCTTGTAAGGTAAGGTTTGCATCCATTTATATATTGTAAAGTGGTCTTATCTCTAGTCGACGTAGAACTTCCAACAAAAGAAATTTGATTTCTATAAATATTAGTAAAAAAATTTGAGAGGATAAAAAAATATTTTTATATTATTGGTCAATGATGATGATTCTCCGTTACACAAGTTCTATATAAAGGTTAGAGAATCATCAAGGCCTAGAGTATGTCAGTTACAAATGCCTATTACTGCAATATGTCAACTTGTGAATGAAGAGTAAAAGAGAAGACATTATCATTAAATTAACAAGGGTGAGGGTAGATCTGATTTATGTGTATTTTTCAGTTATTTAGATGATAAGATGAAATTTCTCATATATTGTAATTATTTATAATAGTATTAAGAAGTGAACTTTAAGTCAAACTCAATTCTATAAAATTGGCTTGTACGATGAGGTTCACATCCACTTATATACTCTAAATTATTCTTGTCATTAGTCAATGTGAAACTTCCAACAAATAGTAGCCAAATAGGCAATACCTTATATAAGTTATGTAAACACGTTATTACTCCCCATGGTTTTGCAAATCCCTAAAATTAGGGGATTGGTTTTACAACATTATCACATGTTGAAGGGATTGGACATCCTTACAGCTTAACCATAACACAGTTATGGTAGAGATATACAAAAGCAAAAGTAGTTAACCTTGCAAACTGATAATTTATTTATATTATCAACAACTGATTTGTATGGTGAATCCAACTTGCACAAATGTTTATCTTTGATTCTAACACATCATACAGCTTTGTGCTTATTGTGTAATGGTACTATTACTTCACAAGTTCAAGAGGATACCGTTCTTGAAAGCAAAGAATGAAGAGCATGTCCAAACTCATGAAATAGAGTTTCTACTTCCCAATGATTGAGCCTTACAGCTGACGGATTTTGAGATCCCGGAAAGTTACAAACAAGAGCTACAATCTGCAAAATCATCATAATCAAGCATAAATAAGAAGAATAAGACGTCTGCCTTCTCCAAGGAGAATACAGCAAAAATGTGTTTAAAATGACCATCATGCATTCATATTTGTCAAAAAAAAAAAAAAATGTCTTTACGAAAAAACTGATTGAATACAGTGACTTAGTCAGAAAAATATGTTTAAAATGAGAATTGCACATTTATATTTGTCTAAAAGAGGAAAATTTCTTCCTGAAAAAAACTCATTGAACAATAACACAAAGGTCCAGGAAAACCTATACAGTTCATTCTTAAATTTACTACCTAAGTACCCTTAAACACTTCAGTGACGCTAAGTGACGAGATAAAAATATGGTAGCTTTTTCTTGAAATTCAAAATAAATGTTATGTCCAACTCTAGAAAAGTACAGTTTGAAAATGTTATATATACATCACATATTTGGTAAATAAAAGTTTATGCTGCATAGATAGGCAAGAATTGCTGAAAGGGCACTGAGATTCAATTACTCACGTATAAAATGAAAATGATGGCAATAAAGAATGGCATTTATGTTCACTTAAACTTGAGTTTATTGGTAACAAAAGCTTACATTTGTTTTCACCATCATTTCTACAAATATACACTTGAGAACAAAATTTAATAAACTTAAGGAGAGTTTTCTATGAATTGCATGAGTTGTTTTTCACCTGCCACGCTGATATTTGGTCATATAGCAAAACACAATTTGTCACAAGAATTATAAAGAATTGAACTATAACTTAAAACATTCTAATGTTTCCTTTGTTTCATAAATTCCTATTGTTTCTCATAGAATGGGATTAAAAATGATAGGAACATCTGCCTCAACCTGTATGTTCGTGATACAAAACAGAGATAAGAAAGAAAAGGACCAGGGCTATCACTCCCAATTCAATCCAAAACCAAAAATTCCTTTCATTCTCTGTTCTCCAGGTTATAACCTCATCCTTTCAGTTGCATATCAAACACATAAAGTTGATAGTGTCAGATGAATGAACTGCAGATGTCTAATCATAGCAGCTACCAAGTTATGCTTTTAAATGATTGAAGCCCACTTAAGTATCTAACAGTTTGCAATAAAATAAAACTATATTGTNATCATTTCAAATATATGCCAATAACAAGGCTAAATAGTAACATTCCTTTAAATTTCATTCCAAACNGAACCTAAATGATAAGAGGAATAAGATTCAGTTCTGTTATGATTTAGGCTGACTTCTTCATATTTTTATTTCAATCAAGGCAGGAAAATTTAGACCATTTAGTCTNTTTTTAGAGTGTTTTCTTACAACTCAAGTGTTAGGCTTTTTATAAGTAAAATATTATAAGGGGAGAGCCAGGATTCAGGCTTTTTAGTAGGAGTGAATTGTTTTAGCAGTTACTTGTCAGAGCAGGCGCAACTGCAGGCAGTTATCATCNGAATAAAAAATGGGAGCAGGAGGAGGGGGGAAACAGTTTTGGGTAAGTGGTTTTCGGGAAGGGAGAGGCCAAGCTCTCAACATCTTGCGAGGAATAAAAAATTCAGTCCTTATTCTTATATCTGTTGGTGTCTATCATCATACTTCTACTGTATTAACTCGTTTATTCAGTGGTTTTCTTGTAAAGTCATCAAAACATTTACTGGTCAATGTTCTTTTTGGAGGCCAGCAAACAATAAAGATAATAGATGACACGTTATAGGTCCACATGCCTTACTAAAATTCAACAGTAAGAGAGTGGTAACTGAGTTTGTATTTGAGATGATTATGCTAGTTTAATAACTTGAATGTGGTTTTAAATGTGCATTCAGAGCAACAGTCCTTGGAGATTGTTCATGTTTTGTAATTCAGGAAAACAACTATTGTCTCAGTTCTTTGGTTGAAATGATTTTTATCTAATCCGTTTTCATTGTTTTTGTTCACAGGTTTGATAGGACCATTCAAGAATATAGTATAGTATTAGGTAAATTCATATTGGCAATGGGATACATAATTAGTTAACTTATGCATCCCAAGTAAAGGGTACTTTTGTCTTCATATAGTAACAATAGAAACTAAGCAAGTTTTGGATAATATTTACATATACCAAGTCACCTCATCTTTCACGACTATTTGTAGTTTCCTCTCCACTTAAAATGCAGTTATATTTTCTTTATTTATTATTGTTATTTAATGTATTTTTGTGTTATACAGACGTTGGCGTGCCTTCTATAATGACAACAGCAATGACTTATTGAATAAAAGCTTTAAAGAAATTATCTTCTATGTTCCAAGCTTCTTTGAGAATGAACTTTATTTAGTTGTTATAATGTCCCATTGATATTGATGAAACATTATAACAACTAAACGATCCTTATGCTCATAAAAGCATGGAATAAGAGAATTTCTTAAAACTTTCATTCAATAATTCATACAACTTATTACAAAATGCATACATTAAATGACAACAATAAATAAATAACATATAATTACCACTTAAATAGTGAGCAGACCCACAAACGGTAGAAAATAACAAGGTTAGTTGACATATGCAAAGACATTGTAAAACTTGATTAATTTCTATCGTTGCCACACTTAATCAAGCTTAAATTCTTATTCAATTTATAAAATAACTTAACTTTTAGAGGTTTAATGAAAATATCTACTTTTTGTTCTTCAATTGGACAATATCAAATTCCAATCTCTTCTATTCTCGGATCTTGTGAAATAAAATATTGATGTGTTTAGACCATCCATGAAATACAAGATTTTTGCATAATGCATTTGTAGACTTGTTCCAAAATATCTCCAAATGAGTATCTTGCTTCTAATGCGTTACATCCAAAATTCCTCTCAGTCACACTATTTGAGTTGCACAAATAGCTGCTATGATGTATTGTGCTTTGACTAATGGGAGGGCAACAATTGGTTGTTTTTTTCAAGACCATTGCCAAGGTTATTTTCATATCCTGCTATGCTCTCCTCGTTTCTACATGTCTTGCCCAATCACTATTGATATAGCCAACGAGTTTTACTTCACAATTACTAGCAGGCAAAACTCCCTCAGTTGTATATAGTGGAATTCTTTTAGCTCCTTTCAAATGACACATGTCTCTTTCATAAATCTGCTAAGCAGTCCTCAAAACACCATATCCAGCCTAGTTGCAAACAAATATGTGAGACTTCCAATCAAACTCTTGTAGTAGGTTGGTCCTACTCTCTTGTCAACTTCAATTTCTCTTCACCTGGAATGAAGACTAACTTTGAATTCTCCATCGTAAACTTCTTTAGAATATCAACAACATATTTCTTTTAAGATATGAAAATCCCATTGTCCTGGTGAATGACCTCAATGCCTAGAATATAGGTCATTAGTACCAAATTTGTCATTTCAAAATGCCTTGCCAAAGCTACCCTAGCCTTTTTCAGTATCCACAACATATGGGTCATTGTCAGTACCCACAACATATGGGTCGGTGTCAATACCCACAACATAATCCTCCAATTTGCCACATTGTCTTTGTTGCCTCTACGATCTTCTAGATATCTCTGGCTTGTCAAGAGTTGATTTTGTTGGCTCATTTTGATCTACATTAACATTTGGAAACACCAGCAGCTGTTTTGGGACACAAAGTCCAATCCCATATTCCTTCTTCGCCAAATGTCACATATCAACTGATTATCACTCTCTTGTCTTTAGATTGATTGTGTAGTTTGTATGCCTTTGAATTTTTTCAATATCCAATGAACTACACTTCTTGTTCTGACAGTGCACACAGGTCCTTGCTTTGATTTTCTTCATCAGTTCTGTCAGGTAACTCAGGTAAATGAAGCTCCAAATATTGGGAGCCTTTTAAATGGTTAGTCATCAATAACTCCAAATCATTATAATTAAGTTTTCTATCTAGCTCACTAGTTAATACATATACTCACACACACACACCTGCACTGTATTTTTTCTTCATTTTCTTATATTTACACACTCTTTATCTCAAGTTCACAATAGCGATGTTGGATCTAACCTTTGATACTATTTAATTTGACATTGGTGGGGCACTATAAGACTAAATAAAGCTCACACTCACATAAGCATGGAACAAGGAAGATAATTTCTTAAAACTTTCACTCAATAGCTCATCATTGTTATTCCAGAATGCATGGCAATGCATTTTATATAGACTTTGCAAAAATACAATAAATAACTAACAAATAAAGAAAATATAATCACCACATAAATAGAGAGGAAACCCACAAACAGCGGAGGGAAAATGTGACATCAAAACAATGGAGAAAAAATGAGGTTACTTTGTATGCAAAGGCTATGAAAAACTTGATTAATTTCTATCATGTAGCATAAATATAGGGCTATGAAAGTGCTAGGTGTTGAACAGTTCCAGTTAATTGGAGAAATAGTGTTCCCTTAGTCTCACATCACATCACCAAGCATCACGTTTTTCCACCAGATGATGATGCATCTCTTCTCTTTTCACTAATATTATACCTCATTAAAAATGGAATAGAAAACTTTCACATAAAAGGAACTACATGTGTGACATAAAGAGAAAACTATATTTCTAGCTAACTGCCTTAATCAGAGTAAGAAACTGGGGATAAGAAAATTTTCACATACTGGAAGTTGGTATTCTGTCGGAGAAATTCTGCGACCCCCTTTTATTGCAAAGTGAGCACAACCAGGATACTTTCCCTTTCTCGAGTATAAATCGAGGTACAAATATCCCAAGTCACCCTAAAATGAGTTTGAATATCAGTGTCTTTGGCAATACATCAATTTAGTAAGGTCCAAAAAGAAAAATAAGATCTTGGTAGAACAAAAAAATATTAGGACAGCAGAAATACTAAATTAGGAAAGCAAGACAACTAAAGGAGCTCAAAGAGAGAATAGATGAAAGTAATAAAAATTGGCATTGTGTACTTGAGCAGTGGTTTGATAAATTACCACTTCTCCCAACTATATTTTGATGCAGAAGGCCAATCATCAATTTACTTTAGAGTGTGACAAAATTGTGTTTTGACTGAGAAAGAAGAAATAAAAGAAAATGATGGAAAGTGTAAGAAGCATGAGAGTGTTTCTGTAATTTGTGAAAGTCCTGCTTTTGCTAAATTAATAAATAGATTTCTCATTTTATATTTTCAGTTGAGAAATAGAAGTTAGGGTATATGATTCTATGTCAGTAGTAACTATTCTGATAACACAATTGACTATTGTCAGTTGTCTGATTGTGCACTTAAACATGGGACACGCTCTCCCATTTAGTATAAGCAAAAAGAAAAGAAGGTAATGGCAATGGTCAGAGAGCTGACATTCTTTTTTCAAATAAAGGTAGAGAATGTGACATCGGAACTTATAGACAAATATTACTGAAATTTGGCCCAAAAATCAATATAGAATTCATATTCAACAGTACAAATTAATATAAAAGTTAAAACTCCAGCAATATAATGTATGACTTAAAAATTTCTTTGCACAAAATACCTCTTCGGGATGATGAAGAGATAGTTTAAGCACATGTGGATCCCAAGATTCATTAGGTGCTAGAGGGATGCTATGAAAGGTTGCACCAAACAATGACTGCACTAGCACCTTCAAACCCTCAATACAGTTCGAGAGAGAAAAATATGAACCTACAACCTGCATACATGATTTTTGGATTTATTATGAAAAATACTAACATGGATATGTAGAAGTATTGATGACAAACAAAATAAGAAACGTTTTAATTACCGAAGCATCCAATTTATAAGCAGAGGACTTCATCATTGTCATGTAATAGGTCTCATCCCATGGCCTTAAATCTTCATCACTTTGACCACATTTTTCTCTCTTGAATTTCGTGAGTAACCTATGCTCCTAAGATCATAAGATAGGTAAAAGAGAATAATTCTCAGTTACACGCACAAGCAACTTTATCCATTAACCCCTCATGCCCAAGAAAGTATGCCTTGAAGGAATCTATACCTCTCTAGTCTTGGGCTTGACCATCTTGCTCATTTCGAGTAAAAATGACATTACAACTTTTGGTGATAAAGCCATGTTAGGCTTAATAGAAAATTCAGTATAAGAACTACACCCCATTATCTGCATCAAATGATCACAGAAAAATAATTATTTTATAAAGTCAAAATTAAAAAAAAAATATAGCTGTTATTAAATACCTATAAAAATCATCAAGCAAAGTAAAGACAAATAAACATCCTACAGTTTTTTATTGAAAAATAAAATTTTGACCTAAGAGAATTCAAACCTTTCTCAATTGTTGGAGAGCATACCATAGATTTCATTATTTCAATTTCCATTCATGCAGATTTATTACCCTATAATTTATTTTTCGTTTTTAATAGTAATTATGACATGTAGCATTTAAATAATATGATTTGTAACTAAATATAATTATATCCACCATGCAGTCACTATCAGAAAGTAACATTCAGCTCTTAATCTCCTTTTTCCAAGTATAATTCATAAAACAGAAATACCACATTCTATTAGAATGTGGGCAAAAGTCTTGTTTGCTTCGACTATAATCTGTTTATTTTGCTTCTGATATTGATAAAGAATGTGGATGCTTGTCTCCTCAGGTGTCTCCTATTAGAGATACTTTTGAACTGTTCAAATCTAGAGAAGACAGAAACACTCAGGTGAGTGTGTTTCTGAATTAGCACAAGTGGTTTATTTATATTGAGAAAAAGGAATCATACTATTAGAAATCACACATCCATTAGTGATAAGACCGGTTTAGAATATAAGTGAATACAAACCTCACCTTATAAGCCGATTTTGTGAGATTGAGTTGAGCTAAAAGTCCACTTCTTAACATTGTATCAGAGCTTGGTTTAGATCCTATCTTAGAAAAATTTTGTTGTTTGTTGGATATATTGTTCCACAGGTGATGTATATATCTCGGTGTGAGAAAAGTGTGTTAGAAGTCTCACATTGACTAGTGATAAGGTCAATTTAGAATATAAATAAGTGGGTGCAAAAACTTTACAAGGGGTTAAGTAAGACTAAAATCCACTACTTAATCCATACAATAAATAGTCAAAATTTAATATCCTCTAATAACAAAGATATAATATGAGAATAAATAAAAATATTCCTAATAATACATATATAATCTAGATATTCCTGATTATATAGGATCAACTCCTTATTTTTGTAATTAATATTATATTTCTTATTATATAAGATTAATTTCTTATTTCTATAATCATAACACTCCTCCACAAGTTGGAGCAGCACATTCAAATATTTACGCAAGCATACAAATGCATGATGGGGATCCAGAAAACATGTTGCACCAAACAGTAACATAGAATAAGAGAGAGAACACTTATGTTATGGCACAAATCAAACTGCTTAAAATGAGTCGGTGTGCCTCATGATGATACAGACCTGGGCTAGCTCATGTCGTGCAGATATAAGCCTTTTGAGGACATCAACATTTGCCTGTGGAACAGAATTTCCTCGTATATATACCATTTTCCTAACCTTAAAATACAGAGATAAATTGACAGATGTCTGTTAGTTAATTACAGTATTAAGCTAGTTAGGTTGAAGAAATAAAGCACGTCTTCAATAAATAAGAGGGGAAGTTGAGAACAATATTTTTAAAATTGAATTTATCATTGAACAGGTCAAAGTACTACTTCAAGGTTCTATGGTCAAACTGCTAGAAATAAAATAATGATTTTACAAAAATATATAATGTGGGAATAAAAAATATATAACAACTCCATAATACGGATTCCAAGTCTCAAGGTTTCACACTATCACGTTTTTTAAGTTGAGATTATTAAAATAAAATAATTTTTATTGACTTGGGTTTTTTACTAGATTTGCCAGTTTTTGACAGGTCATTTCTGAGGTTCAAATGGATTAACAGGACCAGTTCACTGATTATTTTATTATTTGGCCAATCTAGTCCAATTTTAAAACGTAGGTTAAGCGAGACATCATCCTCTCAGTTGAGAGGAAACTAGAGCCTTTGGGCATTAAAAGGTTCAGACCCTTTAAGTTCTGCAGCATTTTATCTGTGCAATTGAGTTTTATACCCATTAACATTTTTATAAAAAGTGGGTGACAATACCAGCAGGTCGTGAGTACACTAGAGTATTAATACTAGATTTCTTAGAAGATGAGATGTGATTACAAATGCTTTTTCTTCAAATGAATATACTGGACAGTCCTTAATAGGACTTGTAGTAATTCTTACTACTACTATCAGTATACTAAAGGTAAACTTAAAAATCACTGAATAGAAACTACCTCATCATCAGATGAAAATTGTAGTACAGAAGAAACAGTTTGTGGGTCTGTTGTAATCCGAAATCCTTTCTCTTTGAGGGTGCCCCTAGACCCTGATAAATCCTTGGTTATTAATGACACCGACCGATGTATAGGCTTTACAAGATAATGCAAATTTCTGGGGATGCGAGAAGAAGGATATATATCAACAATTCCGGGGTCCATGACAATATTCTCATTGTACCTAACCAAACCAATAAATTGTAAACCGATCAAGATCACAAAATAAGTAAGCCTGATTTAAACATACAACAGATTACCTTTGAGGAGAATATTAATTGCAGCATAAATCTAGGGATTCTGACATCGTGGCACAAGTTTACCAAAATAAAAAAAAAAATAAGGGGAAAAGACGGTAGAAATATAAATTCATGTCCAGGGAACAAACTGCTTTCACTATAAAAGAAAATTATTCAGTTCTCATAACAAGCAACAGAATTGTCAATGCAACCAATTCATCTATATCAGTTATAAACATACTCTCTGCATAGCTGAGCAATTTCAATATTTAGCTTGTTCACTTGATCTAATTTCCCTGCAAAGAAAGCGCAACGCATAAGAAACAATTTAGAGATAAAAAGTTCCCTACGTCTTTACTGTGAGTAAAAGATGAAATTAAGACTAAATTAATTACCGGAGCAGAGATTAATTCCACCCCTTTCAAAGTCAGCACGTAAGTTTCTAACTCCCCTCTTAGCTTCCTCAGAAAGCATATTACATTCTTGCTCGGCTTTCTTAATTGCGTCATATAGATCATGATTCGTGTTCAGATACTACATAGCAAAAAGAGAAAATAATGAGCACGGGTGTTGGAGTTAGAGCTCTCTGTAAGTTGGGTTTTCTCATTTGTTGATATAATGTCTGCATCTTATTTATAGAACTACAGTGAAAACCAGATCTTCAAAGGTTATGTTTCCCACATTATTTTTTTCTCAAATCATGATTGGTTAGCAAGTTTAATCAAATACTATACTTTTTGGTTTAGTGGGTCGTGTGATGTCAAATTGGTTGCTAACTAACTCTGAAGTCTACACTCATTTCTGTCTTGATTAAAGATTTACATGCACTCATCTTCAATTTAAAGTGCTTCTTCAGGCTTTAAGGCCAGACATAACTAATCTGTCTTACTTCAGCATTCCAACCATCAATAATTTTGTGCTTAATGCCAGTCTATAGCTTACATATAGACTTCACAGCAAATAAGCATTTGATCCACTCCAATTCAGATAATAACCCCTCCATCAACCTAACCAAATGCCATAGAGATCATATTTCCTTCCTCTATTAAATCAAATTTGTTGTCCACGACAATAAAAACATGGACAATGATAGATAAATTAAAAAGTAATATCATAGTTTCCCGTACTGTTATTCCATCTCTTCAATACTGCTATTTAACGTCAACAACATAAAATAATTAAAATGTGATCTTTGCCTTCAGAATTGTGGGACTATAAAAAGTTCAAGAGGTGTTTCTTTCCCATTCTGACAAATATACAGAAAAAATCATACAAAGAAAAGATAGCAATACACTTTCTAACATATCCTTCAGAACACAATCCCATTGATTGAAATTCACTAGAAATCACAAAATTTTGTGAGTCCACTCATGTCATCTGACTAGTTCACTAATTATCTGCAGTTTTGAGTAAATTTTAACTAATAGTAGAGCGAGCTCCTGAACATAGAAGGAACATATAACCAAAGTACATGGCTATGCCCATGCACACACTCAAACTTTAAACACTTTATGCAACAGAACAACCACAGCACATAATTTTTCATTTTTCTTAGGCTACACTTTTGTTAAGTTAATTAACAATAAACATAAGGAAAAACAAACAGTGAGCATCACCGGTCACCTCACATGTAGATATTCATTAATTCTCATCGATGCCTTGCTGGCCTCCTCAACAAACTCTCTGATTTATCCAAAAAAAAACAGAAACATAACTTCAATCATGACAGAAGCATTACAAAATACGATGTCCAAATATTTCATCAGTCATTTACAATAGAAAAAACAACAATGTGCATTAATTAGAAAGAGAAGCCAATTACTACAACCACTAATAATAATAATAATAACAAAAATTTACTCTTATATTATTGATTAGAGTTCACAACTTTTAGTGTAGGACTCTCATTCTCTATAACAGAGTTTCTCGATATATTTTGCTCCTCTCTCTTTCAGAGGTGCATTAACCAAAAAGTTTCTTTCTCAAACTATTCTCATTGTATAGTCAATTCTATTTGCCTGTCTCTTTTAATCTATCTTCCTTTATCTCCATCTTTGAATTCAATAATATTTTTAAAGAAACTGACAATAGTTAAAAATGACCTTATATCAGAATTTCAATTGTTTATTTTTAAATCCAAAATAGAATTTAAACAATAAACATGTCTTATTTATAACGAATTATAAATGTTAAGTATCAACACTATCCTGTCAGGGAAAAAGCTAAGATAATAATAATAATAATAATAATAATAATAATGGTAACAAGAAGAGAACCTGTCAGGGTGGGTATGCCTACACAATTCAGCAGAGTCAACAACAGAGCATACCTGCGAAATGAAGCATGCAAATTGCAATACATGCATACGATAGAGTAAAAGAGTGAATACAACAAGTAAAGTACTTATTCTCAAGACAGTTGAATCGGGATACCGAGTGTGAAATGAAAAGCCTAGTTTTGAATCACAAAAGCGTATTGTGAATATCAAGATTCATGATCAATAATAAAAATAGCACACATATACGTGCACAAATGTGTTTGTATAAAACCAGAAATCCAACAATAAAAGAAAGCACAAACCCATGACCAATAGCTTAAAAAACATAACTATATAGCATCACTCTACAAAAAGAAACACAAGAGATGAAAAAAAAAAGCATGCATATTAACATAACTCCATGCCTAACTGTTGGGATTTCTTGCGTAAAATTGCAGACCAACGTACATAGCCTAAACAAAATAAAAAATAACAAACAGAGGAGTAGTTTTAAAATCTCCCATTACACCACTTAATCATCTAAACATGAGTTTTAAAAAAAAGGCAATGTAAATTTTGAAAGCATCCAATTTATAGCACCAAGCTTCCAAATCTACCAAATTGGTGGGAGTTTATCAACCACCATGCTCGGTTATTCTCATTAGAATAACTTACAGTGTCAGAAATCTCATCCATTGCTCGCATTACTTCAGAAGCTGGCTGTTTCGCGCAAATGTAACTGATGAGTTCTCCAGACCTAGCAATCCATAAAAATAAAAATCAACCATGTGGTTATGGCACCATTAATAGTAACAGTCATCATGAGCAAATGCAACTGTTTAACACTTTTGGTTGTTAACCAACAAAACAATTGCGCATTTATCATTTCAACCAGATAGAAACGTGTGCAGCAATTGACCGTTACAGCAAATTATCAACAATTTCACAGACGTCAGTGCATAATGAGAGAAATTCTTTCAATACACTCTCTCTGTAACAAATCTACGAAAGTTTTTTTTACATATGTATATATTCACTTGTCATTTTCAAAAGTCAAGACACAGTTAATTACTCTTTTAACAATTACATCCTTCCTCTTCACCTAATTTTTAACTAATTTACATACATAAAAAAATATTTCAATTCTTCGTTTGTACAACATAACCTTAAACAACACATACAAAAGAACGGAGTGAGCGTATATCAAATTTATAGCAGTACCAATAGTAATTAAGAGTAGACTACTTTATCTTATATAGATTAAACAATGAAACAAATGCCCATTTATCAAGCAAATACGCGCGACAATTAGCCAGTACAATGAATTATAACAATTTAACACAGTTACATGCATAATAAGCTTATATCAAACCTGGCACAATACAAACGCTGAAACACACACATGCATAAATATCAGTTTAAACAGTAGCAATACATTAACTGCGTGAGGAATATAATTCAATGAGATAGATACCTTTGAATGGCTTCATCGACGAAGGATTGAAAGCCTTTTGCGGTCTTCAAATGAGGGAAGCCATAGAGACCGGTGGGAGCTGAAAACGTACGAACAGTGACGGAGAGAGCATTCCGTTTTTTCGAATGGAAAATCAACGAACTGGCTCTGCTCACCACTCTCCACATCGCACCGTTCATGCTGCTTGCTCACCGAACTCGTTCAAAACGCTGCGCACGCACCTGCTTAAATATGCAACTGAAACCCACGCACTAAGCCCAAAACATTCGACCCGAACCGAATCCGGACCCGGACCGAAAGCCTGCCAAACAAAAAAAAAACTAAAAGGATAAATTATAAATATTATTTTACTTAACATTGGATCCCATACTGCCAATTTGAAAATTCTGACCACAAAATACGGCAACTACTCCATTTAATTTGGTTTATTCCTTTAACCTTCTATTGTCATAATTAGTGATATATTAATTATTTATTAATTTTAAATTTGCTATATTAATAAATTGATGATAATGAAATTTGAAATTATATATTTGAAAATAAAAATTTGTGTTATTATTTGTTTTCATCTTATCCATTTTGAAATTTTGATTTCCGTCATAGTTTTATTTTTAAAAATTACTTTAAAGAGTGGAATATTTAATTGTCATCAAATGACATCATTTACCTAATCATCATACATCAAAACTATCATCATACATCATTTTATTCTTAAAAAAATTCTTAATAATCTTTGCAAATTTCACACTTTGACTTCTTCATGCTTTATCACACTAAGTTGATGATTATTGGATATGATTATCTAAACCTATAGCAAAAAATACTCTCTATAAAGTTGTCTTTCAATTAATATGGTGTAACGGTATATTGCAAGTTTAAAAACTATACTGAAATTTAAGTTCAATATAAACATAAAAAGATGGCATAAAGAATAGAATTAGACATTAAATTAAGCAGGAATCTAGACTTAGAATGCAAAAATTTGTTTGCTATACTTTAAGAGTGAGATTTTTAAGATATATTTTCTTTTCATAGAGCAATATTTTATAGTAATTCATATTTGGTAATCAAAAACTATCACATTGAAAGAACAAAATCTCAGATAAAATTTAAACAAATAAAAATAATTCAATTTAATTTTTAAGCTTAAGTACAACATCAAAGCTGAATTTTTCCCCTTCTACAAAAGTACTTTCAAGATCTTCAAAGCTTTGCTCAACTCTCAGGTCCTTGCTAACTGTCAAACGCTCCTGCAATTATTTTTTCCAGAAAATTTGGTATTACCAGATAAATAAAAAGGCTTGAAGTTCCTATCTAACAAAAAAGATATTAGAAAGAGAACAAGGTATATAGTTTACAAATTATAAATTTAAAAATCAAGGTGGTATAAATTTGACATTGGTAGCTTTCATAAACCAAAAAATGTTTTGATATTATACGCTAGGCATCAACTCCTTAATTAAAGCAAAAAGGAATTTAACCATGAAGAATATGTTTTGGCAAATTTCTAAGTAAGAACTTCTAAAAACAAAAACAAGAAAAAAAAATTAAATAAGTTTTTTCTTACGTTCAAATTAACTCATCTACAAACTAAATAAAAATGTTAAAAAAATACATGAAAGAACTTCTACAAATTATTTATGTATAAACTAATTCGGAGTGGCTGAGGATTCCATAGATGGATCTTCCCACTAGCCATCATGCTAAATTATACTTAATTTTCCCCTTTTGTATTCTATTAGCTATATAATAATATCCTTGAAAGACAAAATTAAGAAGAACTAGATTTCACATACGACAAAATACCTTCTCTACATATTCAGCTACAGTTGAGTTGATTATCTTCTTGATAACTTCCTTGAAAACTTTGGAAGGTCCAAGCACCTCTAATAAAATGTGTTTTGGTATCTGTTAAACAGAAAACATAATACAACCATACATTGAATTGATATCCTTTATATCAAAGACTTCAACATTTCAATTTGCATATATGTAGTTGAACTAAACTTTCATACATGTATGATCCTTTACACAATGCTACCGGATAATAAATAATCACAGGAGCAAACTTTTCACCCTTTGTGTAATCACAATGAGAGAATAAAATAATAACATCCATTAAAAATATAATAGGAAATTAGGAATACACTAATAACAAATAATCTCAAAAATATTGTGGTTAATGATGTAAATTGTCTTGTCTCTGTGTAGACAATATATGTGACGATTTGAATTGTTCTTTTGATATATCAAAATTTAACTTTCTCTACTTTGCTTAGTGATTGTTTCTGAACCTTCCATGAAGGTATTTTGACATGAGAGCATATGACTATATTGTTATAGAGGTTCTAGAAGACTCTAGTGGTACGGAGGTTCGGGAAGAAATATTAAAACATGGTTTTTTTAAGCTTAAATCAATCTTATAAAACTGGTTTGTAAGATGAAGTTTGTATTCACTTATATATTATAAATTGATCTTATCTCTAGTTGATGTAGAACTTCCAATAAGGAAAGCTTAAGAATGTCCTTGAACCATTTATACTTTGATGTTTGTAAACTTCAGCAAAAAAGAAAAAAAAAAGACATAATATAAGTCTCATTTGTTTCAACCTATCTATATACAGACCTAGAGTGGCACTATATATACCTCTAGTGGTAAAGGAGACAGGAAAAAGTAGACTATTTATGAGTATCAAAAAGTTACACTACAAAAGATTGTGAATAAGATAGATATCAGAAACTTACATCTGGTGTTTTCCCTGGTAGTCCTCAAGTTGTTAGTGCAGCAGTTGGCCATCAAAAAAGCACAGGAAAATGTCAATTTATTGAAATAGAAGTTACATACAAAGTACTCTCATATCTCAGTACAAATAAATACTCCACCTCCTTTTACTCTTCGAAATCCTGGGATTGGTTGTGCAGCTGCAACCATTCTCTTAAAAACATCATCAAATATCCTTTGAGTTTTGTTTCCAGATACCTCTACGCTTATCTGGACAGAAAAGTTAAAAGAGGGTTCAAATTTTATAAGAAAATGTCAACCATGAGTGTTCCAAAATTTTTGAAAAGAAATCAATAGAAAAATTATATATGTTCCATCTTTGTCAAAACACTTGGCTCCAAATGAAAACATATTTATGTTTCAGAAAATTCAAGATACTGCCCACATCTATTGTTGATGTATATACCATATGTACACAACTAAACTATAATTTTACCACAGCTGTATTCTCTGTCCAAGTAGAGCTAATAAAGCTGTTCAACTCACTTATGTATTCCAGTTCTAGAATGCATCCTCCGGCATGTTTCCAACATCACAAGATAAACCCTGCCAGTTTATTCTTCTCTCAACTTTCGAAAAGGCACCCATCTTTTTCACCAGACACCAATCAACAGTTTTCATTTCAATTCACCAAATGCTACTTTCATTGACATTATCCTATTTTACACTGCTACTGTAAACTGTTTTTATCTGCTGATGACCTATTCCTCCAATATGAAATTATTACTACTGGGTTAGGATCAGGATTGATATCATTCTGCCTCCCTCTAGCTTCTACAAGCGTTCCTGCTGACTGTCCCTTCTGCTTTAGTGCCTCTACCTACCCACTTTGAATCCACTCCAATCCTATAATGCAATAGCTCCCAGCAAAGGTATTCATTTGATCCATAATACCACCCCATGATCATCTTCTGAGCTATCATTGTGTATCTCCTCCATGTTACACCTTTGCCTCTCCCTTTTTTCTATTCTCTATGGATGTTTTCACTTTTTTTTATTATTTCAATTAAATATTTTGTGATACCTTCAGTTCTCTGGTATCATCCTTCTCGGCAACAGAGACAGAGAAGTCCTCAAACTGATTAGAAGAAATTTCGGCACCTACAAAAATGAAATCAAATTCCTAGACAAATTACTTATTTATAAACCATGATTTATGATTGAAATAATCATGCAGCCAGAAAAGAAAAAACAGCACCTGATAATACACCAGCAGCTGGAAGGCATTTAATATCTTGCCTGTAAAAAGCAGATGACGTTTCGAAATCAAATTGAGTCATTTAAATAAATTCAGTCAAAAAACCATATGGACAACTGCTAGAAAACTAGCGGCACTGAGCAATAGACAATAAAAACTACCGAAGCCTTATCCCAATAGGTAAGGTCAGCCACAAGGATTGCATGACACCATTGAACATGGTTAAAGACCAAATTTTCAGGAACATTATTCACTATGAGACCCTTTTCAACTATTCACCAAGACTGGACCATAATCGTTGAACAAATTCTACACCAAACCCTATCAAGTAAACAGAGCAACAGATACTATAATTAAGGAAAAATGTTATGATGCCCCCAAGCTTTGCAGTGTAATCATCATTTAAGGAATTTAAATTGTTGTATAATAAAGTATAGACTCAAATAAGCTATACAATTTGAAATATAATTCAGAAAGCAGAAGTGCCTTTTTAAAATATTTCTTGAACCAACTTTAAGTTTCCATGAAAGACCAAAATGTCCATAATTCAGGATAGGCACAATATAGTGGTCTACTCTCTGCTTGCACCTGATCACCTGAAAACAAAAAATTGTGTTACCAAAGAACAGGAAACAAACTACCATTACTGACTTGGCTTCTTTCAAAAAAGAAAAAAAAAAAAACAAGACAAAGGGAAAAAACCAAAAAAAATCAAATGAAAATGGGAAATGGATTAACCTGTGGTGTGAGATTTAAGATGAAAGTTTGAGATGCTGCATGCATTCTTTCTTTCAATTGCAACCACAGTACTCTGATTAGAATCCAGTCTTCTTCTTTGTCCAAGAGGGAAGCCTATTTTGGTTTCTCAATACGACAACCACTCCCAAAAGAGAGGGTGTGCCAGAAAGAATAATAAATATGCCCCACAGTTCTTGGAACCTGTAAGATTTTTTTCCCTCTCTAAGGATAAAAAATGCACACTGTAAGAATAAAATATCAGGTAATCATACGGATACTGCTCCTACAAAATCATCCATTAAAAAATCTGACAACTCTATATTCACATAATGATCCCTTTTGAAACATTGGGAAACCTGAAACCTGATGGAACCATTATCTTCTACTTGAAATATCAAAATAAACTAAACGAAAAAAATATATATTTATAGTCCCATACATTTTGTCAAACAAAGTCATGGTTTTTATACTTTCAAATGAAGAATTAGTTTTTAAAACTTCAAAAAAATAGGTTAATTTAGTCTTTTCTTCAACTTTGTGACAGTCAAAATTTACCACTAAATTTGAAGTTTAAGCATGAAATATGACTAAAGTCTCTTATTGTCAAAAGCTGGAGGACTAATTAATCAATTCAAAAGTACACGAACCAAACCCATGTTTAACAAAGAAAGATACATCAGATTACATAAGGAAGCAATAACTATTGCTAGATTATCTTTTGAACACATTTCTTCTTGTTGGGTAAAATTTTTTCAGTATTCTCACTAATAAAAAGTGAACCAAAATGATGATTTAGTGAAGCCCATAAAAAGTTTAACCAAACAATAACAATTGTTGAAACCATGTGTTGTCTCTCTTCCTTAAAACATAATTTAAATCCAAAAACAGGTATGCAAAGATAAAATCCATGAACAGAACGCATGCTAGTTTTTTGTTTGTTCTTTGAAACCAAATTGAAATTTCACACCAACGTGTTGTAACAGTGAAAACCCATTAACATAGTTTCGGTTTCATTAAATGTGAAAGACAGAAGTTATCACCTGCGAAGGGTTCTATGGCGAGACTCTGCTGATGCAGCTGTAGCACTGCCTTATCTCTGTTTCGCTTTAGGAAGTTCCGATCTTAGACAACTTTTTTATGACTTAACTTCCGAAAGAAAGAAAACGTTTTTTTTTTTTGTTAGAATAGGTTTTTTTGAAAAATAATCTTTTTAATTTTTTATTAATACACTTTAAATATTTTTTTAATATACATGTCATATAATTAATTTTAATTTATATTACATAATATATACAACATAAACAGATAATTTTAATTTATATTATACAATACTAGCATAAATACATGCGTATAATTTTTTTTATGATAATAAAAATATATAGTGAAAACGGTAAAAAGTTGTTATTACTAATAGTTAGGTGAATATTTTAAAATAATAAATAGATAAAATTGGTTGTATTTATAAGAGTAGTGACTGGCCAAATAAATGTGTCCGCATTTGTGCTCACTGTCCACACTTTTTCACTAAATCTAATGTATTTTAAACATGTCTTATTATATTTAAAAGGTATTTATTTTTTGAAAAAAGAAAAAAAAACTGAGTGAATATTTAATAATTAAACCTATTGATAAAAATATTGTTCAGCACTGTTACTTCACATTAATACCTAGTATAAGCATTGAGTACACACGCCTTATGTAGTGATAGGCGAAGTGTTCAGCTAAACCATTTTTTGCAAATTACAGCATCCATCAGTTGACTGAATTTCTCAAATAATGAGTAAAATACCCTTATGATTTGTTTGAGGGGCAAGATTTAATTGCAGCCAATTTGATTTGCATATGGGGTTAAATGTATGGATGAATAAAAATGCTACAAGAAATCAATAACAATAATAATATCCCACTGGGAGAGTATGCTACATGAAGTCATTGTCCCTAATTCCCAAGGAAGATTTCAACTTGTTGGCAAGATGTGGCAGAGTCTCGATACTTTCCTGGATTGCTTTGTCAGCACAGGAAAGCAAATCATGCTTAGCCTCAGTACGCTGGAGCTTAGCTGCCTCGTACTTGTCTTGACACACCATTAGAGATCTATTCAACCTTTCCTGCACCATGTTGAAAACACTGTCAGACCAAAGAGGAAGGTATTATATGTCAAAATGCTTTCGGGAAATAGAACATGGTGCGGATATCAGATAATGAATTCATACAAACAATTCGGAGCAACGACTAGCACAGCTGATAACCTAATCGGGTGTGTGGATAACATTCCACCACACAAAAATCACAGTAATACCATGAAAAAGTAGAAGCTAGTATTTTTTACACTACCTTTACCATAAAAGAACAATCGATTATTTGTCATCATGAAGATACTCAATAACACTATAAGCAGCTTGAATTCACAACTAGTTAACCATAAGCCTACATGTTGATGCAATCGACAATTTTGAAATGAGGATAAGAAGAGAGTCCTTGTTCAATAAAAAATGTGTTAATGCCACTGGCGGGAAGTCTTGGCTTTCCTATGCATATGGCCCAGGCTGTCATTCTCCATTTTCAACAATTTCATAAGACATTCCTTAACAATTTTATACATACTAAGGAAGTTTAAAGAATAAATTACAGATAATAAAACACACATACACAGAGTAAGATAACAAAAATATGGGGTAGCTTACCTGAAACCTTCCCATCTCAGCATCAAATGTCTGTTGAGCATTATTAAGAGGTATGTTGCAATTTTCGACACAATTGCTTATCTCTTCCTGCCTTTTGCTTCTATCAAAGCACTCGTGCGCACATTTAAAATAGGCTTTCTACAACAATTCAACCAAACAATGAACTATATGGAATTGAAAGTATGCTTTATCACAGAAACCAATTACCACATCGATTGTCTGCAAAACTATATCAATCTGGTAGAAAGAAAAATATAGGACTCAAGGTAGAAAAAGTCAAATCCTTTGTTACCAAGAAATTTAAAATCCATGTCAATTAATATTTTGCATTTATGACTCATTAGACAGAAGAATATCATGTCATAATAATTTGAACTAAAACCAGAAATGAAGATACAATGTGAAACAAAAAACCAGCTAATAACACAATTTGGGTTATCAAGACATAAAACTATTTTCAAATCTTCTGATGAAATATTCAGTAATGCCATCAAATAGAATTACTTGTTACAGAAAAGGAACAGAAAGAACCTGAAGAGTAAAATTGACATAGTCTTGCACAGGGGCGAGATTAGTTTGAGCAGCCACATTTACTTCTTCAAGCTTTTGCCTCATTCTCTGGGAAGCAAGTTGCTCTTCGTGTGCTGCAAAGGGATCCATCTGATATTCACTGTCAACAACGAGGTTAGCACCCTTAGTTTGGGGATGACAAACCACTAAATTTGGTTTGATTTGCATTTTAAAAGGGATGTCTACCATAGGTAAACAGCAATTCCTAAAGCTAGACTTCGTAATACGGAATGTAGAATCATGTCAAACACCACAGTTTTGCACAAAGTAAAGACATACTCCGATAAACTTCTCTGTAAGCTCTTCTACAATAAGAAAAATAATTAAATTTAAAAAAAAAAAAAAAAAAAAAAAAAAAAAAAAATCTTCTTATTTTCTCTGAAAGTCCATTTCTTTTTAGTCCTATTTTCTCGTAATGATATAATCCGACTGTGTATACTCTAAGAAAAGAAACAGTATTTAAGACCTAAAAATATAGTTACACAAATCTCAAACGTCCCTATAATCTGTCTTTTCTGTGCATTTACTTTTTTCTAATCACCTAGTCGGTAACAGCATACAATTATAGAACAAAAAAAATCACAAAGCATGATTGCAAGAACATGGTCACACTTTCAGCAAACAAGGTTTCAGTAAATGATTGTACGAGGAAGAAAAACGAGAGAGAGGATGAAAAAATTAGGAGCAAGGAAGAAATCAACGAATCCAGCATCAGACACCATGGATATAATTGAAGCTCTTGCAATCATCAAAAAAATTAAAAAGCAAAATGAAATTAAGAAAAAAAAAAATCGTTTTAGCATAATGAAGAAGAGAATATAAGAACGAAGCAGGGAGCGATGATAGTCACCTGAAAACGTGGATGGCGTTGGTTGTTGCAAATGCTTGAAATCGATTTTACTTTATTTTCTGGGAAAAACTCTGAATCTATGGATGGTGGTGACTATTGAAACTGTTTTACAATTCCATTTGGAAGATGGTTTAGGGCTATTTAGGGTTTATGGCTCTTCAGGGTTTATCCTCACGACCAAATACAAATATCCTTAAAATATACAAAAAATAATAGTAAATTTATTAAATCATAGTAAATTATGAAATTAATTACAAAATATAATGTAATATTTAATTAAATTTATTTATATTGATAAATATGATTTAACCATTTTATAAATATATTTTTCTATATATTTTTAAATTTTATTACATTAATAAAATGCTTACATTTTTTTTATTTCTAGTTACTTTTAAGTGTATCCCCCTCCTTTAAAACATCTCCATTAAAGAAATAACTGGAAATGTAAACTTTTTTATTACTTTTTTCCAAAATACGACATGGGACTTTTTTGTTTTAATTTTAAAAATTTATTAAAAATATTTTTGTCTTGTGAAGTAAAATTTATGAAAAGAAACACATTATTTTAGTATAGATTGCACCGAATTTTATAATATTAATAATTTTATATATCATTATATATAAAAAAAAGTATACATATTTTATTTCCAAATTAATTTTATAAGTAATAATTTTTTAAATTAAAATAATCTTTTTATCAAATTTATTATCTAAGTTAATTTTTTGAAATTGAACCATTGTTTTCAATTTAACATGTTTTTTTAATTTAATTTTTTTTAAATTAAAATAATTATATGTATAACATTCTATTTAATAGTATAAATTATTAAACAAAATATTAAAATTCTAATTCATCGTAGCTGTGTAGAAAATATACAAATTATTTATACAATTATTCAAAATAATAACTATACTATACAAGGTTACAAAACACTAAAATAAGTCTTTTAAAAGATAAATTATACAAGAGGGTTTAATTTTCAATTTGAAGGTTTCGCTTATTGCAAATAGTTTATGATTTTGTGTTATCAATGGAGATTGAACGAGTTTAAAGTTGATACGATTTGGGATTTTGCAGGTTTCTATAAAGGAGGCGTGATTTCGCGAATTGGAGGTTCATCATGAATTAGGTTTTTGCGAATTGTGTTGATGATGTGTGAGGAAGATGATGAAGGTTGTGCCACCTACTGGGATGAAGGATCGCTATTTCGATTTGAGGGTTGAACATGATCTACGCGAGTTGGGGTTCTAGTTCGAAAAGGTTCGTGATTATTGCACGAATTAGGGTTAATGTGCAAAGGAGATTTGGGAATTCTAGGTTTCCTACAGGTTCAATGGTTCTTTGATTGTTGGGTTTCACTTTGCAGGTTCTCGCGAAGGTGGAGTTCTCTGGTTCACAATGGAGAAGATCAAGATTTGAGATGTTGATGGTGATTCTCGGAGTGGTTGCACGTGGAGGGAGATGCAAGTGTGGTGGTGCATAGCGATTTGGACTCGCAGTTTGGGTTTGATTCATTGTAGTTGAGGGTTTCACCCTACCATACATACAAGGTTAGTCTGTTCTATAGGCCATAATAGAGCATATAGAGTAAGACCTCTTACTACTCTCACCACATGCATCATTAATCTCTAATTGAGCAAAAATGACCATTACAGTGTCAGGATAACCCCTAAGATTGAGCTTCCTACATTCATACATAACGTGGAACAACCACATCGAATTTCTCCTTAGAAACTTTCATTCAATCACACATTGACACATACCTTAACATCATTCATACTCCTTAATAACCTTTTGTGTAGAGAAAGGAATTCATTTCCTCCTTCCTTGGGTACACAAGCCTTACCTCGTTGAAGGGCAGATTGTCCATACATTCCATTTAGGTTTTTATACCAAAGACAAGAAAAAAGTTGAAATTGAAGTCTCTGCGCTCGCTCGACCGGACGTGGAAAAAGTGATCACCTTGTATTCGGAGACAAGATCTGATTTTTACAGTAAGTTATTATTATATATAGATAGGGACGTGCCTGACTTGTGTGGAAGATTCACCCTTGCTGAGATTATGGGTGATGAGAAATATTTCTTAGATACAATCACGGCCCATTTGAGCGGAAAGGCAGAAGAGCTCGGTATCCTTCTTGAGATAACTTCTATTGAATACTTAAATCCGAAGAAGTAGAAGAAAGGAAAGAGTTTTTCTACCACTCCTCTGAATGAATAGAATAGTGTGGAGAAGGAGTTTTGTTTTTATTTTGTTGTCTTTAGCCTCTTTAGCTTGTGTTCTCTTTGTGGTGAATAATATGTTTTCGTTATATCAATGAATAAGGAGAAGGAGTTTTGTTTTTTTGTTTTCGTCTAACCTAGCTTGTGTTCTCGATGAATAATATGTTTTTGTTATATCCATTGAACTCCTATTCTCAACCTATTTACTTTGGGGTAATCATATTCGATTATGGTTATGGTTTTTGGTGTCCTCATGAGTAGTAAATTTTTAGTGTTGTCCTTATTTCATATAAGAATGATAGGACAAGTTTCTCTATAAGCACTTTTATTGATAGAAATCAGAAGAAATAAAGAAGTGTAATCCATACTAACAACGACTGTCCCAGCTTCATCATACTAAATAATGATTGTTTTTTCTTTGTCGCATTTGTATTTCAGTATTGAAACCAGTTGCAGCCAATGGGTCTCTTCCATCTAAGGAGATCTATTATCTCCAAAATTCATTCTTTTCCAAGGCTCTAATCAAATTTTGTTTTTCACACGTGTTTTTAAACTAATTTACTAAACAATATTAATAGATTGTTTTTATATATCTATTTATTTTAATGAAAATAACACAGGCTTATTTACGTATGTGAAAAAATCTTAAGAAGAACAAAGTAATTAACTAAAGATATTAATTAAATTACAACAGCTTTTAAAATAAGTTTATTTATTATTTTCTTAGCAATATCACAGGTCTGACTTTGAATAACCTGGTTATTTTTAAACTAAAAATAAAACACATCTAAACTTAAAACAGCAACTTACTTAGCCTAATAATACATTATTAGGCTTATTTGCAAGGATTCAGTGGAGAACCGCAGAGACCATCGTTTCCCACAAAAGCACTTGCCGGAAACGTGTTTTTCGGAATCTGACCAGAGAGATGGTTGTAACTCACGTTCAACTTCTGAAGCCCGACGACGCTGTTCGGAATCTTACCAAACACGGCGTTATGCGACAAATCCAGATACCTAAACCTCTCGCCAAACCTCAAATTCCCCAAATCAAACCTCAAGTTGTTCCTCGCAGCCCAAAACCCCACCAAATACTGTGTGCTGTTCACCAAACTAATCGCGTTTCCTGATATATTGTTTCCCGAGAGATCTATAAAATCGTAGAAGAAAGTCTCCGAAGGCCTGAAATCCTCGATTCTCATCTTGATTCCGCAGTTCGCGAGTTTCAGGGAGAATATTATCGGCGAAGAAAGAACCCAATTCGGAATCTTCCCCAGGTGAAAACTGTTGTTCGACAAGTCCAGTGATTCGATCCCCTTCACGTTCATCTCTGGAAACGGGTCCACGAGTAAATTGTTCGAGAGGTCAAGGTTGAAAATCTTAGTCAAATTTGCAAAGCTCGCCGGCACGGTTCCGGAGAACCTGTTCCACGACAAGTCCAGCGTGTCCAGCGCCTTGAATTTTCCGAGAAAATCGGGGATTTTCCCGGAAAGCGAGTTGTGCCCTAGCTCTAAGTAAGTCAAATTGGGCGCCAAAGTTGCAATGGAGGCAGGAATGTTCCCGGAAAATTTGTTCCGAGAGAGTATGAGACTCCGAAGATTCGCCGGAAAAGCAGGTATGGTTCCTTCGAACTGGTTCCCTTCGAGGGAGATGTAGTTTAGGTTAACGAGTTTGTTGATGGCTTTGGGGAGTGTTCCCGAGAGCGAGTTGTTGTCGAGTTTGAGCTGAGTTAGCTGAGTCAACTCGGTGATCGAACTCGGTAGGGTTCCGGTGAAGCGGTTCCCCACTAAACTCAGCGCGTATAGTTTGGTGAGGTTGCCAATGTTCTCGGGTATCCGACCCGAAAGATTGTTGTTTTCTAAATAAACGAATTGGATGTTGGGAAGTTGGAAGAGGAAAGTGGGGAAAGGACCCGTAATGTTTTTGAGGTTGAAGAGGTAGAGCCCATCAAGAAGTCGGAGCTTTGAGAGGGTGGGTGAGATGGTACCCGATAAGATGGATCTGGGGTTTTCGTCGGGTTGACCCGTTAAATACAGTCTCTGTACCCGAGTGCTGTTGAAGTGACACTCTACTCCGTTCCACTGGCAGCAGTCTGTACCGGGTATCCAGTTGTCGAGGAGGCCGGACGGGTCGGATCGGATGGCGGATTTGAAACCCAACAGACCCGCTTCCTCGTCGGGGAGACACGTGGCAGCGGTGGCCTTGTGTGGTGGGAATGTGAAGAAGAAGATGAAGAGGGTGGTGGCTAAGAGATTCATTTTGGGTTATGAGTGTTTGTGAGAGTGTTGTGTTGTCTTTAATGGAAGGGTAGTACCATGTTTGGGTAGACAAAACGGGTTCTAGATGATATGAATATGGTTTTTACGTGTAGAACTACAACACTAAAATTTATGATAGATTATGATATATAAGTAGTAAGTAAAACCAAACATAGATTTTCATTTTCAACATTATCTAAATCTCCTCGAAATACCATTCTATAAATAGTTATAGTATAGATTTTGGTATAAACTTTGCTTGTATTTTGACCGTATAGATTTTGGTATAAACTTTGCTTGTATTTTGACCGTGAAGAGTATTTTATAGCATTTGATTTGTTTGTGGGTGGAAGCAGCCACCATATTTGACTCACCGCTTTCAGCAAGTGCAATGCACAAAAGTATATATAGATATCTATAAAGAATAATAAAATAATGGTATATAATACGTATTTATGTATATTATATATATATATATATATATATATATATATATATATATATTATAAAATGATTATAAAGATAAAATATTTTATATATATATATATTATAAGATTTTTTGAACATGAGAAGAAGTGCATGGAGGTTGGATCTCAATGTATTTTTCACTCACATGTTTCTTAGTGTGTTTCACTTTTCCTTTACTTCCTTTATTATTATCCATACTAATATATTAATTATTATTATTAATATTCATATATTTGGTGAATAATTAATATTCATGGTCATGTATATCAAGTCTTCTTGTTATTTATACATATTAAGTAAAATTCACAAATTTTAAAATTTTTCTCGAACTAAATACTTATAATTTTGATTATACTTTTATTTTCTATAAATTTCAGTCTCTTATTAGTTAAATAATTTTCTATCTTGTGTCTTTCACATCCCTTTCTCTCTATTAATGGTAAAGCTAATTAGCAACGACCAAGTTTGTTGTATAGACATAAAGGGTATTTGGAACTTTAAGTGTAAGAAACTTTAATGTGACTACTTTCATATCAATTTAATCAACAAAACTTTATCATAAAATTATAATAATTGAGTAGTAAATTATTTATCCTTAAATGCATATATATAAAATACGAAAGCATATAACTTCTAATGCAAAATATTTGAAATAAAACACTAATTTATAGGTTAGCTAGTAGAAATGAATTAATGCATAAAATCTCATTAACGCACGAATAAAACATTTTTCTTATCCCATCAAAGTCACAAATTCTTTGTTTTACCTCATTAAAAACATAAAAAAAATATAAGTGAAAATCTAATATTTTATACATCAACTTTATGAAACACGTACACAACATTAAACATACCTTTAAACGATTTAAGGTTTGAACATAAAGCTTAATTGCATAGTTTATTGTTCAAATTTGTTTATCACATTATTAATGGCAAATCTGAATCAATAATTAAAGTTAAAATTTTAAAATTTGTTATTCATTCGTCTAAAATTTTAATCAGAACTTAGATTTTTATATAAAAGAAAAAATCTAAAAAAGACTATGAAAAATGAAAAATAATGAGAAAATTGTTTAAAATTTTATCATTCGTAATTAGGAATGAAACATTTAGGTTCTGAATTGATTTCATTCAATATGCCTGTTTTGAAATCCATTTAAGTTAAATTTGATTAAACTTAATATTTAAAACATCCAAAATAGCCCGATAACTTTTCTTAATTTACTATTAAAATTGAATTAAACAAATTTGATTACTAATGAAATAATTTGGGTCTACTAAATTTGGTATATCTCAAATATTTTACTTTTTCTTAAAAGTATCGTAGTTATATTTTATTTAAACATAATAATGAACTATTATATTTGGCTCTAACTTTATGTTTGCATCTCTTATAAAAATAAAAAAAATGTAATATTCAAATTAAGTATATATATATATTATATATATATATATATATATATATATATATATATATATATATATATATATTAATTATACTATTTTATAAAAAAGAATTTTCTTTTTGGTATACACATTTTTTTCTAATTTTATCCTTTAAGTTTGCGTTTTTTTTTTTCATTAGTCTATACTTATAGGAAGAGGATTTTTTTTTTTATTTTTCATTTTATCTTTTCTAATTTCATTTTTAACTGAATTTTTCTTAATATGTAATTGTTAATTGATTTTTTTAGAAGTAAATGTTATTTTGAAATATTTTGTATAAAATTGTCACATGTTCCTCTTTTGTTCTCTTTATTATATATATTTGTAGTTTTTACATCTAACATTAAATTATTTATTATTGTCCTTATTATTTTTCTCTTATATATTAATTTAATCAACTTAAATGTATTATTAACTTGTAATACAATATAAATACTTAAAAAATACAGACACGCCTACACGATAACATGTGTTTACACTAGTATATATATAAAGGATAATTTATTTTTCTGTCTCCATATTGTTTTCTAATTTTATCTTTTAATTTAAATGTTTTTTTAAATTAAAAAAAAAATATTTTACCAATTTTACTTTCTTAACTGTTTTTTTTTTTCAATTTAACCGTTCTTTTAAAATTTAATATTTTTTAATTATAAAACTATTTATAATATAAATAAAAATTGTTTATAGTAAAATTACCAAGACTATTTTATTTTTACAATCATAATAATAATAATAATTTTATTGTATTTTATTATTTTTAAAATTGCGCATATAGGCACTTTCACTAGTGTGTATGTCTATATATATATATATATATATATATATAAATTAGTTCTTAAACTATAAAATTCGTTTATTATTATTATACTTAAAATTTATTTTTTACCTTTATAAATTGAAAATCATGTAAATAGTTTTTTCTACTTAAACTTAGACTAATTTAAAAGAAACAAATATGACATTAGGTGTTTAACAATAAAATGTAAAATCAAAGTATGATCTCGTGTAAATAATTAGTAAATAAAAATATTTAAGAGACAAGCATAGGTCTATCCTATATTAAAAAATAAAAAATAAATCTTAGAAAATAAAAATATTACGTGGTCAAAATGGTTACGTACCTCCAATTCGCATTATTTATGATTCCTAAACCTTTATTAATGTACGTGTTATAAAAGAACTCAATTATTAGAATGTTTGAGATCTTGCTTTTCAGCCACACACATGTTTATATTTCCACTTTCAATAACTAGAAAATAATAAATATTTTAAGTTTATTTTTATGTTTTTATAAAAAAACGTAATAAAACCAATTTATATAGTTTAAAAGAGAAAAGTTTAGTAAGAAACGATTAATTATTTATTTAGTTCCTCATTTTATAAAGAAAATTATCAAGTTGGTTATTCAGTCTTTTTTTAGTCTTAATTTAGTTTTTATTTGTGAAAATTTATCCAATTTAATCTTTATTAGTGAAAAATTAATATAATTTTATTATTTCTGTTAAACTTATTTAAATGGATTAATGATTTTCTAATTAGCACTATGATTATGTTAACTATACTAAGAAGATAAATCATTCTTATTATAAAATTTAATTTTGATGAAAAATCTTGAATTTGTTTGTAGAAATTAACAAAAAATAAATAAATTGCATCGATTTTTTACAAATCTCAAATTATATCAATTTTTACAAATCAGAATCAAATTAAGATTAATAAAAATTAAATCAACTTAACATTTTTAGACGACAAAGAATCAAATAAAAATTAAACCTAAAAAAATTGTATAAAGTTCACAATAATTGGCAAAATAAGTTATTCCTATATTTGTCTTATTAAGTATTTGTTTTATTTACCTTAAAAAAATATGCTTACTTACTAAAATTAATTACTACTTGTTGACGACCATTTCTTTCTGTACCCCGTAACGTTTAAAATCTCACTTTTACCCTTATCGAATTAAAACACTAAAAATTTATGAAACGAAGTCCAAAACGCCGTTGCCGGGGATCGAACCCGGGTCACCCGCGTGACAGGCGGGAATACTTACCACTATACTACAACGACTTGGTTGATTCTGACTTATGAAAGATTTAAATTGTTAATTATATCTTTAATAAGTTCTTAATTTCACAAAAATATAATATTATGAATGAGTATTAAAATTTTAATTATTCATCAAAATTCTTGTATGCTTAAAAGTAATCTTTTTAGTCCTTATCCATACAATTTTTATCCTCTAACTAAAAGAAGCTTATAAAGTGAATATGTATATAATACACTAATTACAGGGATAAAACAAGCAATTAATAGTTATTTTTATTAGTTAAATGAAAAAAATATGTATAAATTACATAAATATATAGCATAATTTTAGTTTCTTGTTTATTAGTTGGAAGGCATATGATGAATGAAGAATATTGAATATTGAATATTGAATATTGGCAAGTTTCTTCCACAAGAGGGATGACTTTTGTGTTCTCAACCAAACAATTATTCTCTCAACACCAACAACTAGGTCAAAAATTACTTAAATATGTTATTAGGGTTTTATTTTGACTATGTCTACAAAATACTTTATTAGAAGATTGCATTAAGCAAAAATAAAATATTAATGAATGAAATTAAAATTATGACATAAAAAATGAGAATATAGACACAAGTGTCATTATTGATATGTACCACATTCACTTTCATCCTTCAATCATGCTTGACAAAAAGACCTAATTAATCAATAAACTCCAATTGCAGAAAATGAATACTAATGAAAATGGTTTTTAAATTCAGTCATAGAAGATTTGCAAAATGGGTAATTTAATATATAATAATTTTTTTACGTTGACTCTCTTGTGTGGTTAACGCTGTAAGAGCAATTAAGTTATATTAAGACTATGTTTGAATTGTTGTTAAGTATGTACCACCTCTCAAACAAATTTCCAAATCTCGTAATAAAGTTTCATAATAAGAAAGATAAATCAACATTTCCAACCTCCATCTAACATTTTTATTATAATAACAAAGAATAAATAAAAAATAAAAAATAATTTGTAAATTCGTTTACACAATATTCTTAGAATGTTTGATAACAGTTACAATCTAATAGAATATTATTTTTATTTTCTTTATTAATGGGTCAAAATTGATATCTTATTAACACATCTAAGCGTGATTTTATTAAAAATCTTATATAAGATAGAAATGTAAATAAATGAATATAAGTTTTATTATTTAAGTTAATTTTATAAAATTAAATTAAATTTAAAATTTTGCAAGATAATATATGAATTTATTTTAATACCTATTTTCGGTCAAAGTGTTCAAAGTGATCCTACATTTTTTAATCAGATGTTCACCTGTGGTCACTTAATGTGACAATATTAAAAGTTTTTATTTCACCTTTTTATACTTTTCTTTATTTTACTATTAATAGATTCTCATTTTTTTTTTTTCATTCAGGTCACTATCTCGTTCCAAAATCACCATCGCAAATTTTCTTCACCTCAAGATTTGCAAGAATGAGAGAAATCTTCGTTCAAACCTCCATAGTCACATTCAACCTACAAGAAACTACCACAAAACCCCAAATTGAGATCGTGAACCCTAATCGCGATCATCCTTTTCTCGCGAACAATAACCAAGGCACAACAGCATCACCCCAAAATCTCAAATCAGAAAACCTTAAAATCCTAAATCAAAAAATCCTAAAATCCCAAATTAGAATACCCTAAAATCCCAAATCAGAATATCTTAAAATCCTAAATCAGAAAATCCTAAAATCCCAATTCAGAATACCATAAAATTTCAAATCAAAAAACCCCTAATATGCAAAAACCCAAATCGCATCATCACTCCACCATATTCGTCTTCTACACCTCGACACAACTTCGTTCTTCATCGTAAGAAGTATAGGAAACTCAAAATCTTAACCTTGCTCAGCTTAAATTTAACTTTAACTTTTAACCTTACCGTGTCAATTGAATTAATTGTTTCCATGTATTACAAAACTGTACAGGTCACTCAACATTGATCAGGAAGTAATTACACAGTTAACATTTTTAATGCCAAACAAAAAAAGACCCATTTGAATCCTTTTTACAAAATATAAAACAACTGTGAACAACTAAAAAAAAGTATGAACACTTTGAATATTTTAACCAAAACCAAGGGACATTAAACCTAGTATTTATTATCAAATTACTCATAAATATTTATTTCTCAACATAAACATTATATGCACAGCTTTTGAATCGATTTTAGTATACTAAGTTAAACTTAAAATTGTACTTTTTTTAAAAAATTGTTTAAGTAATTAATACTTTAAAAATATTATGCATAGCTAAATTCTAAATGCTACGTTGAAATATAACCGAAAGTAATGAATGACCGGTCCCCTTTCATTCTAGAATAGTACATGTTACATGTATTTTCCTTCTACTTTCGTTCAACTCATTCTTAGTCAAAGTCTTTTTTCAGTCAAATTATTAGTTATTCAGTTCTTAGAAAATAAGAGTGAAGAACGCGTAGAAACAGAGGCAAACTTTAACGTTATAAATCTACAAAATCTATGCCAATAAACAGCATTCTAATTCTTCGTAACTTTATCTTTCAGTATCTAATAATTATTCCTTTGTTACATCACACACAAACACGCACTTGAGAATTGCAATCTTTGGTAGCAAACTGTTTCATCAACATGGGTTATGACAGACACTGGTTTAGTTTCATGTTCGGTTTATTTCTGTCATGTGCTGTGAATGTTTTGCTTGCTCAAAATTTGCCATACAAAGCTGTGAATCTAGGAAACTGGTTGGTTGCAGAGGGCTGGATGCAAGAACCCTCTCTCTTTGATGGAATTATCAACAAAGATCTCTTGGTATAATTGATGATCCCACAGAAGAACCCCATCATGTTCTTTCCTAGATCATTCTGCTTAAACAATCTTCAAGTTTGCAAATTGAGAAAAAGTTGAATGATATCAGATCATGGTACCCTTTTTCTTTTTCTTTAATCTTTGAGGTAATGGAAGAGTTTTTCCTATTTCAGGATGGAACTCAGGTGCAACTGAAGTCCACAAAGTTTAACAAGTATCTCGCTTCTGAAGGTGGAGGTGGAGCTGATGTTGTAGCAAACCGTGATTCAGCTTCTGGTTGGGAAACGTTCAAGGTAGATTCAACTTCAACTTCATCAGGATTCTTCACAATCTTTTGATGTGCATTAGAAATCACTTTAACTTGTTCTATGCAGCTGTGGAGGGTGAGTGATTCATCCTTCAACTTGAGAGTGTTCAACAAGAAATTTGTGGGGCTGGAAAATCATGGGGGTGGAAACAAAATTGTAGCAGTTTCAGACTCACCCAGCACACCAGAAACATTTGAGATTGCAAGGGATCATAATGACCCATTCAGAATCAGAATCAAAGCATCAAATGGCAAGTTTTTACAGGTACATGTTACTCATTGCAAATACACTGACAAGTAATTCTTAATATTTGGAAACCTTAAAAATTGTGCTTTTTTGTATGTTAAGGTTCAATCCGAGACATCAGTGACTGCAGATTATGAAGGAACAAATTGGGATGAAAAAGATCCATCAGTGTTTCGAATGAATATTGTACCAGACACCACTTTACAAGGAGAGTACCAACTCACTAATGGTTATGGTCCTGACAGAGCTCCTCAAGTCATGAGGGTGATAAATTTTGAATCTTTTAACGACAAATCATCATGAACATGCCTCAATTCATGAACTGTTAGCATTCCAAAAGACTATATTTTCATTCTTACTGAACTCAAGCTGTGTAATTTGGTGTTGCAGGACCACTGGAGCACATACATAACTGAAGATGATTTCAGATTCATGTCAGAAAATGGCTTGAATGCAGTGAGAATACCTGTTGGATGGTGGATAGCTAAAGATCCAAACCCCCCTAAGCCTTTTGTCGGAGGATCATTAGCAGCATTGGACAATGCTTTCATTTGGGCACAGTAAGTCTGTCAGTTTAACGTTGTAGCAGATAAAATATGAAACATTTAATTCCACACCAGTTTTTCATCACTTACCAATAATCCACTGTTCATCGCTTACAGAAACCATGGAATGAAAGTGATCATAGACTTACATGCAGCTGAAGGTTCACAGAATGGAAATGACCACAGTGCCTCAAGAGATGGATACACAGAATGGGGAGAATCATACATACCAAACACAGTTCAAGTCATAGAATTCTTAGCAGAAAGGTTTTTTCTTAAATTTCTTAACATTGTCCCATCATAAATACATTATCAAGAAGTTAATTTTAATCTTAATTCAATCTTTTTTCTAATATGTAAAATGAAGTTTTCACTCATTTATATGTTATATATTAATACAAAAACAGACTTGTAAAATGAAATTTGCATATACTACAATTGACAGATATGGTAACAGACCAAACTTAGGAGGGATAGAATTGATGAATGAACCAGTTGGTGTGAATCTGGAGAGTCTGAAGAAGTATTACGAGGAAGCTTATGAAGCTGTGAGGAAGCACAACCCAAGTGCTTATGTGATAATGTCAAACCCTTTGGATGCAGATTCCAAAGTGCTTCTCTCATTTGTGAAAGCGTTTGACAGAGTAGTCATTGATGTGCATTACTACAATCTTTTCTCTGACATGTTCAACAACATGAGTGTTCAACAAAATATTGATTACATAAGGAAAGAACGAGCCTCAGATCTCAGTGGAGTTTCTTCCTCGAATGCTCTCAGTTTTGTAGGTAAGAAAATGAAAAGCTCACCCTATCATTATTTTTCTTTCAATATCCACACACTTAAAATTTTTACATTTATTTTTATACTATACTTTATTTTTTAGTTTTTAAAAAAAAATATAAAAATTTATTTTTTTATGATTATTTTATTTTTATATTACGTGTTAAATAAATGTAAAAATGTGTTAACTTATTATTATTCTGATTCTTTTATGTGTTAAATTATGATCTATTTTATTTTTTGAAAATAAAATAAATAGAAAAAAAAATATTTATTTATGTTGATTGATAGGGGAATGGACTGGTGCTTGGAGTATACAAGGTGCAACTAAGGAAGATTACCAAAAGTATGTCCAAGCACAATTGGATGTGTATTCTAGTGCAACTTTTGGATGGGCCTATTGGGCCTACAAGTGCAAGTTCAACCAATGGAGTCTCAAATGGATGATCCAAAACAATTACATAAAACTCTAGATTTTGGGGAAATAATAATAATAATAATAATAATAATAATAATAATATTACTATTATTATTATTATTATTATTATTATTATTATTATTATTATTATTATATAGATATGTTGTGGATCCAAATAAGAGGTCTAAATTAAGAAATTTGAGTACACATCAATCACTTGCAATGGATTTTGTATCACAAAGAATAGTAATATCATTACATAAACATGGAATGAAATAAAAATATCTGTAGCCCATGTTATTTTACTTATTCAACTCAATCTTCTAGAAAGTATATCCAGTAGATTTTGAAATTTAGTTATATTTTTAATAATTCTAATATAATTGTTGGGTTCGAGAAAGGAAATAAGAAACCCAGAAATCAGAGAAAAACAGAAGAGAAAACAGAGATTGGTAAAACTGAATATTGCGAGTTTTTTTTTAAATCAGGAGTTGGTTACAATATATAACCAATTCAAGCACCGAAAACAAACAGCAAAGAAATAAAATCGAACGCACAACACAAACAACCGGACGGTCTAAAAACAGGACCGTTCAAACCGTTTGGAACACAAACAAACAAAAAACAAGTCTAAACAATAATAATGCAATGTCGTATACATAATTACATATTATTAGTATTTTTTAATTATAAAATATACTTGATTTAGTGTTTTGGATATCTTCCATTCCACTATCTGTTCATATTTTATCAACTTAAAAAGTTATATTTACTGTTAAAATTAGTGTATTATAATTGAGTTAATACAATGTATTACAGATATTACTGAATTTTAATCAAATTAATAATTTAAATCTATCAAAACTTTGAATAAAAAGCTTTAATATAAATTTTCTTTAAAATATACTGATTTTAATATATGAATTTTTTTTAAAAATATTTTAAAAGTAGAATAAACCAAAAACTCAATAGAAAATTAAAAATCGTAATTAGAGTCGTTATCTGAGAGAGGAATATTGATGATCAAGTGTCATATTCATTGATAAGAATTGTTGTTTTATTTTGTAACGATTGCTAATAAATCATAATCTTTTTTCATTTTTATACGGGGCAGGTTGTAATCAACAGTTCAACATTAAATTCGAAAACAAATGTTTGATTATTACTTCTATTATTGAGAAATCGAATGTTTTTTATTGGTTCTGGAATTTCTCCAAATCACAATCTCCTTTCATGTCACACTTATTATTTTGCTTTTGTAATTACCATTTAACACGTGAACCACTAGATAATGCCACGTACAAATAGTTTTAAAATAAATATTATATGGATTATAATTATATTATTCATTTTTAACTAAATTCCATACTTATCACATTCCAAACATTGTTTTCGTATAAATTCCTTTTTCTCCATGCTTATCATCTATCAATGGAAGTATACTAATGTTACTATCACCTCAATTATTTCACTATTATTTTGGAATGGAGGTTAAACACAGTTTAAATATTTATTTTAATGTATTTTAAGGATAAAATTATAAATTCCAATCTTCAAAATAGATAATATTTCAAATATATGATAATTGATTTTAACGATATTATTCGACAAAATTAGTATTCAAAAGATAGTATTACTGTAAAATCGATAATACAACATTCAATCCAGTGGAGATGACTAATATTCCTTCCTCTTACTATTATGAAATTCATTACTTGTCTCTCTTATCTTTGGTTTATTCTTATCAATGACTAATTTTTCAATTATTAATTTAACACTAGTGCAAAAACGCTATTTAACGTCACCCTTTAGACGTCGGTTAAGGGTAAGCACGGCGTATATTGATAATCGGTGGCATATTTGTAAATAAGTTGGCCTTTTATATGTCAGTTAGAAGGTGCCCCGACGTGTATAATATTTTAAACGTCGAGGCCCCTCCTAATTGACGTCTATATGTCTGACAGGTGGGTAAAAAGTCATTTCTTTCAGTCATATATACGTCAGTTAGGAGGGGCCCCGACGTCTATATGGCAAAAATTAATGGCTATTCACCTACCTGCAGGACATATAAACGTTAGTTGGGAGAGCCCCGACGTCTAAAATATTATAGACGTCTGTTATTGGGGTAACCGACGTCTAAAATCCAGAAATTTAAAAAGTCACTTTTTGACTTCATTTAGACGTCTGATCCTGCCACTCCGACTTCTAAAGCACTTTAGACGTCTGTTATTCTGGGAAACGACGTCTAAACCCTAAATCCAGAACTTTAAAAAGTCATTTTTTGACTCCATTTAGACGTTTGATCCCGCCACTCCGACTTCTAAAGCACTTTAGACGTCTGTTGTAAGGGGAACCGACGTCTAAATGTCTGCATTAAAACACTGCGAACACGAGGCAATAGTTATGCGCACTCATTGTTCATCATCTTCCTCGCGTTTTCTCTGCACGGGTTACGTTTTTCAGGTTCGTTTTTTCACTTTTGCACCGTTTAAAATTAATTTTCCTCCGATTACATTACTCTTTGATGAATTATTTTTCATTTGAACCAATTAAAATGCGTTTTCATTGAGTTTTTGTGCAGTTTTGCTCATGTCCTTAGGTAGCGTTCTTGGACGGCGATTTCTTTTGTTTTGCACTCCTCCAATTCCCTCCACTACATTATCAAAACCGTCCAATACAAANTAAGAACATACAATCCATTCTCTTCAACTAAAATATAAAGTTGTAAACTCGAATACGACGACATTTTAGACTTCTGGAGAAAGATCCTACCAAATACGACGACATTTTAGACGTCTGATTATAGAGTCCGACATCTATATAGACGTCTGACCTATATAGTCCGACGTCTATATAGACGTCCGACCTATAAGGTCCGACGTCTCATTTACGTCATTCAAATAGACGTCAGTTCAGGATCTGACGTTAAAAGTCCAAAATTAAACAGTGTTTTTTCACTAGTGTAAATCTAATAATTTTCACGTATCAATATATTATAGGAGGGTGATAATTAGTAACACTTGATCTTTTTTTTTTTCTGTATAACTTTTAATTATTTTATTTTTACTTGATAAAAATAAATAATTATAAATACTAAGATTATTACAATAAATACATATTTTAAGTGAATCGATATACCAAACCTCGATAAATTTTATGTTATCTATTTTATAATATTTCTCTCTTTCTTGGTCAATTTTCACTTCTTCTTCAGCTTCTACAGCTTATCTTTGATATGTTTTCGTGTTTTTGATTAATCCTTGCATCTTCAATCATATCACTCAAAATTCAATTGTCTTATTTCATCAATTCTCTCTTAATCAATAAATCATTATAATATTTTCTTTATATTAACACCTATTATATTATTTATTAGTTAAACTCGTTTAATTTATTAACATACATTTTTATATATAAAGATGCGTTCATTATATTTTTAATGAGCTTATTTTATGAACATATTATGTGGTAAATAGCTTTGTCACCAAAGGTATGGGTAGGATTGGAAATAAATAATGAGAGAAAAACAAAAATAGATTCTTCAATTTCAATTTGAAGATGAAAATGACATTCATTGGCATGTTTGCCTTCGCATGCATGCAATGCAACTTGGCACAAACAATTTACAAATTGCATATTATAATAAAACAGTGTAGGAACTCTTATATTTTCCCAAAACTCTAAAACTTTCTAATCACAAAATTGTTAAAAAACAAAAACATTAATTAAATGATTTGATTTATAAATTAATAGGTTAAACATGTCACATTTGTGAAAGAAACAGTTAAAATCCAAATATAAAATAAAAGTATCGTATTAAATGAGTGAAAATTAAAAAATATACAAGAAAAATAAAAGTCGTAAAATAAATTCATTATATATAAATAAAGTTAACCACAAGATTAAAATTAGATCATTTTATAATTTTAATGTATTTAATCTCGACCTTTAACAACAAATTAATATAATCTTTAATTACATTAATTTTTTTCACATATTAAATAATATTTTAATTTAAATTTATTATTTTCAAACACTTGAAAATACATTAAATTAAATTTGTTAATTTAGGTGTTAAATTTGGTTGATAAACTCTTTTTACTTGTCCGAAACCATAAACCTTCTTCATATGGAGAAGAGTTTTCTCATGTCTTTGGAAAATCATTTTGTACATATTATATATATATATATATATATATATATATATATATATATATATATATATATATATATATATATATATATATATATATATATATATATGGTTGATAACGGATAATGACTATTAGATAATCACTATTTGCAATATAATTTGCAAAAAAAAAAATCTGACCTGCAACACCTGTTTACTATCCAGATAAGTATCCACTTAAAAAATACAGTATTTAGAACTCGCGAATACTAGGAAAAAAAATATTTTATACATTTACTAAATAAAATTCCAATATATATATATATATATATATATATATATATATATATATATTTATATAATATAATATAAAATAAATTAAATATAAATTCAAGTTTAATTTAATAAAATATAAATTAATTTTATTTTTAATGAAATTTAATTTTAAAAAATAAAATTAATATCTTTCTTATTATTTTTTATGAGGATATCCATAGGAGATAATTTAATATCCCCATCCGACCTGTTTAAAAACAGATATTAAAATACTCGCTATCTATTATCTACGAATAATCGGAGGTAGTAAGTATCCACCGTGAATTTTATTCGCAAAAATTCGTATCCGCATTTTTCTTTTTACATTTCTATGTATATATAGTTATTAGTTATTATGAATAATTGGTCTGTGGTGGGGAATATATTGTTAGAATCGGAAAAGAAAAAAGGGAGAGTGTCCACACTTTTAGGGACAGTTATTAATTGGACATTTCACATGCATCCCATATTATTTGGACGTTTCACAAATTCATTTCTTCTTTCCCATATTTGCTTTTCATTGCATCATTCAATTACATATACGTTTCACACAAAACAAAATATAATACATGGTCCAGCTTTTATAACTTATTTTATTTTCAATTATCTACTTAAATTATATAACATAATTAACATACTCTTATATTTAATAGGCAATTTCATAATAATTAAGTTGGTTTCTTTTGTAATCTCTAATTGAAGTACCTTGATAATTACACGACATAACATTCTAATGTTGTTTTAAGGTAATGCATTTGTTTAATATAATGTGTCTTATACCATACGTAACCTTATTTAACGTAAAAACAGTCCGAGACGACTAAACTTCATTCTCTTTAAGAGTTGTTTCCATAAACACGTTTTACGAAAATGAAGGAAATATCCCATTGTCATTTTCTTAAACTTAGCTTGAGTTCTGTAACAGTTATATATTGACTAAAATCTCACACCATATTAATTGCTGTTTTGATTGTAAATGTATTTAATGATATTATTAAGATGAATCTTTATATACTTTATAAACGTGTTTAATGATATGGTTAAGATCAATCTTTTGTATATTTAAAGTATTATTTGTTTTAATTGTAAATGTATTAAATGATATGATTAACATCAATCCAAGTTTTATTTGTTTTAAAAGTTTATTTATTATGATTTTGTACAAAAAAAATTTAAGAAATCAAATATTTCCATTATTAATTCTACCATGGTAGTTATTATGTAGTTAAAGTTATGTATGTTTCTACAAAGCGTCTTCAGTTTTCAAGTTTAGATTAAAGTTTAGTATTATCTGAAAAAAAATACTTTGATATTAAAATTAATGTTAATTCAAATTTGTTAGTAATAAATGTGTAGAAAAAGTAATCAATTATATAAATATTTAACATATATATATATAAATTCTGGAGTAAGTTTCTAATTAGTATTTGTCTAATTACGACCCAAACAGTAATAATCTTATTTAGAATTGATGTAATTATTCTTTATGTTAACTCTATTTATAATTTGATCGACCAGTTTATCAACCGATTCATATGAAAAATTTGTTGATTGCTCGGTTCAAAGTTGATTGGATGATCATATTATATAATTCTAATCTTAAATTTGTCAATGATGTTATTAAAGTTAATCATGATATGTTTAAAATATTATCTAGATTAAAACTTAAAATATCTTAAATATTATTGTGTTAAAACTTAAAACTTGTTATTCGAAAAGTGAGAAGAAAAGAAAGTATTTAAATAAAAAGTTTAATTTTTAAAATGTGAGATTATTGAATATGATTAAAAAAATTAATAAAATCAAGATCTGAAAAAAAAATGAAATTTTCTTTGATTTGAACATGATAAGAAAATAATAATAAAAATAAAGAAGATAAGATACGCAGGCACGCATATCGATGAGTCCAAGTTGTAGTAATGAAAGGGTTAGTGTGTCACATGGGTGCAGTTAGCGCCAGAACGGCGGCGTGTGTGAAAGCTACTTTAAAATAATGTCGACCATTTGTTCGTTAAAAAACCATTCAGGTAAATAATAAACATCATTCCTCGTAACACTTGTACATTTCTCATAACTACAAACAAAAGACTCTTTACTTTACCAAAACCTTAATCTCTAATTTTTAACAGCAAGGCACTTGACGTTATTAGATAAAGGAAAATAAAATTTTAATATTGACACTGCATACGTGTCAAAATGTGGTTGGACGATTTCAAATTAAAAAAACAAACTTTGGTTTTTTTCTTTCAAACATACTCCTGTTTCAACTTTTTTAATTTGAAATCGTCCAATTACATTTTGACACGTGTACAATATCAAAATAATGTTAAAAAATAGTGTTAAAATATCATTTTTCTTAAACAAAAAAGAAAAAGAGAAAAAAAAACAGAGAGTCCCGTGTGAACGTGAATTTGTAACAGAGTGTGTTCACAATGTCGGTAGGAGCAAGTAAACTTTAAAAAACAAAGACAGAGTCCCACATGCGAAGTTACCAAACAGAGTGGACATTGGTCTCTTCCTCTGCCACTCCCACTTCATCACACTCATATTTTCATCATTAGCCATTTATTATTGTTAATAAAAACAGAAAAAAGCTAAAATTCCCTAGATTTGTGTTAACCATACCCCACACGAAAACAGGGGTAGAAAGATAAACACGGACACGAGGTTGTGCTGTTTGTGACTGTTAGTCTCTTCTTCTCTTCTCTATATATTCAGATCCAACTTTCCCTTTACTCTCAACTCTCAAACCAAAAATGGCCAACTTTGAGATTCTTCTTCTCCTTGTTCTCTGCACCCTCCAGAGTTGCTTCGCTGCCTCCAACCCCACCAACTTCATAAAATCCTCCTGCAGCGCCACCCAGTACCCCGCCCTCTGCGTGGAGTCGCTCTCGGTGTACGCCGCCGCCATCCAGCAGGACCCACACCAGCTCGTCCAGACGGCTCTCTCCCTGGCCCTCAACCGAACCGAGTCTACCAAAACCTTCGTGGCCAAGTGCAACAAGTTCAGGGGTCTCAAGCCACGGGAGTACGCCGCCCTCAAAGACTGCGCGGAGGAAATCAGCGACAGCGTCGACCGCCTCTCTCGGTCGTTGAAGGAGCTGAAGCTCTGCAAGGGGAACGGTCAGGACTTCGCCTGGCACATCAGCAACGTGGAGACGTGGGTGAGCTCTGCGCTCACCGACGAGAGCACGTGCGGCGACGGCTTCGCCGGAAAGGCGCTCAGCGGCAAGATCAAGAACGCCATCAGGGGCAGAATGGTGAATGTTGCTCAGGTCACCAGCAATGCCCTCTCTCTCATCAACCAGTATGCTGCCAAACACTAAACCAAGTTTTTTTTTTTTTTTTTTATGTTCTGAAAAAAAAAAAAAAAACTACTCTGTATGGTTTGATCGAGTGTTCTTTTTCGTGTTTCATGTAATGTGTATGTAAAATCAAGTGAGTCAGTTTAAAAGTTTAAATAGATATATGAATTTTCTTTGCTTGAACAACATTGTAAGATCAAAACTGAGTTTGATCGAACATTACTGTTTTTCTGGTTTTCTCACATTAATGTAAAAAAAATAATAATTATTATTTAAACAATTTTAGTTGTAATTTTATTGAACAATAATAATAATTTAATAAGAGGAAATTACGGACAGAAGGAAATGTTGGTAAGTAACACGCTTTCTCAGCGCGTAAAACTCAGTTGATTATGGATGAACGGCGTTCGGATTCAGTGTTCCGCTTACATTAGCTGTGAATTTGTGAAAAATTATTATAAAAAATTATTATAAAAAAATTCAGAAGAAAGAAAGAAGATTGTTTGAAGTATAAGAGTGAGAAGATTCTAGATTTATGACTTAGGGTTTTAATTTATTTTTGGAGGCAAAATTATAGTTGAGAAGATACTATATAAATAAAAAATAAAAAATTTGAAATTTTTTAATTATGTATATTATTTGTCTTAATATTATATTATAGTAAATGTGTCATTTGTAAATGTTAATTATGGATGAAGCGTAAATTATGGATGAAAAAAATGAAATGGAAGTCTAAAAATGTGAGCAATGAATACGGCAGAAGAAGAGGAAAAAAGAAGAAACTTAGTCTGAAATGATGAATTGTTCAATCACACTAAATAATCTTACCTACTCACCTACTTTCTCTTCATCTTTATGGTACAATTTGCATTATGGGTATAAAATTTCAAGTTTTTTCTATTAAAAAACTATGGTGGAGGACAGGTATGAATTTTAAGCTATTCTAAGATTTTTAGGTTAAGTGTTGTGCTGATAAAACATTACATTATAATTTCACTTTTGTTATGTTATCAAAATTGTTAACATCGATCATTGTGTTTAAAAGATTGAACGTTTTAAAATTTGAAACTTTTTTATAATTTTATCTCTAAAAAAGTTTTAAAATAGAAAAAAAAAATATTTAACTTCAACTTTTTAAGTAATATATAATTATTAGATTTACCAAATAAAGTCTCAAAATTATGTTTTAAATTTATCTTTTTAAGGTTTTTTTTTTTCTGAAATTATTTTAGTTATAGGATAATGATATTTAGACAACATTTTCTTGACAACATTTGAACATTGATTACGTGTTAATCTGTGATTGATCAAAAATTACTCCACAATCAATAATAATAATCATAGACACCATTATGGAGTAATTTAGGACCAATCACAGATTGACATGTAATCAATGTTCAAATGTTGTAAAAAAATGTTGTCTAAATATCATTATCCTTGTATTTATATGTTAAGTAGACTTTTAATTAGAACTGACATAATCACAGTCAAAAAGTTAATAAAAAGCTTTTACCTATAATGTGTTGGATTTATGTTGTTGGTACTTAACCATGGTCATATCGATTAGACTATCGAGAATTCATCCAATTTATGTACACAAGTTAGAAGTGATTAAAAACGTTAAGCGAATAATCAATAATATGTCGAATGGTCATATGATACACAAAAATAAACCGAAGAATCATACGATACAATAACATATATTGAGAGGTATATAAGTTATTTCAAAAATTTAGTAAATCACGTTAAAATTGAATAATAATATTTGAATCATTACACTTTTTAAGTAAAAAAAAAATATCTAATATTAACCATTCAATCCAACAGGAGGTATTATAATTCAATTTCTAATAGAATAGATTATTATACTCAATGGTATATACATTATTAGTATTGATATTTTCTTTTGTCTTTTTTTTTAAGCTTTTGTCTTTATGTTTCCAAACAATTTTCTTTAGTTATTTTTGGTCCAAATAATTTTCTTTGCTAACGCTGCAATTTTTTTATACGAATCTTATGTAAATTTGTTCTTTTGTTCTCAACTTCGAATTATTTATATTTTACTGATGTATTTATTAAAATTTATATCTATTTTAGTTACTTATTTAAAATTTTAAGTAAAAGTACACATGCTGTACTAATTAGTTATTTAAAACAAGAACGGGACAAATCTAACCAACCCAAATAGACTATAAACCGAAATCAAATTATATATGTAATCGCTTCTATTATTTATTGTTAATGTTTTTTTAGTTTGATTTTGCTTAAATCATCAAGATGCAGGTTCAATATTTTATTTAATTTTAAAACTATTTAAAACATCGAGTTTGTTAAAGACAAAAAAACAAAAAAGCGAAACAAATTATATAACCTAGCTTTTTCATTATACTATCAATATCTTGCTACCAACCATGGTAGCTTTCTTTGGTCTTTCAAAATTATTTAGTAAACATGTTGAGTTATTACCAATTTCTTTTAAGATTTATTTTTAAATTGATATTCAACAAACTCTCAAAATATTTGAAAGAAAATACAATCTAATAAATTATTCATAAAAAAAAAGTTAATTTGTTAGTTTGAGTATTATCATCACAAAGCCTATTGAAATATAAGTGTGACCTATTGGAGTATAAGAATTGGATAGGTATACATTATAAAAGGATTTACAATTTCTTTTTCAAAAGAATTTGCATTCTTAATTAGGAAAATTGTATAGAAAGGTTTGTATATTAAATAATAATGTTTTTCGTTGTTGAATATTTGTAAATATTGGTGAAGCTACATTAAATTAAATTTGTGTATTTTAATTTTAAAGTTATGCTTTAAATATTTTAAAAAAAAATTATTTCAAGGACAAATTTGAAAAACAAAGATGGACACTAAAAAGGAACATTCCATTTGTATGTAGATATAGATAAATGTGAATTTATATCTACATTGTACCTTTTTATTTTACAATATAAAATTTATCTACATTTCTTTAAGTTTTAAATGGCTAGATCGTATTCTTTTAACATATTTATTATAGAAAATTAAATGAAATAATGATTATACTTTGAAAATTTCAGTGAGCACTAAAGTTGATCAACATCTCACACTTTCAATTCAATGTAGCATCATTAAAAAACATCTGAAATAAATTCAGGTTTAGTTTAGTTTTAATTGAAAATAAATTTTAAATTATTTTTTTCAGGTTTAGTTTAGTTTAGTTTGATATTTTGTTATTTTTTTTTATATAATTCTTATCATATTCATCATTTCAATATTTTCTCATATTCATAAATACATTATGTAATCTTACGGTTAAACATTACAGTACACTTTTGCTATCATATTTTGGTAAATGTAAATACATTTTAAGTATAACACAATAAAATCTTAAATAACTTTCACTATATATATATATATATATATATATATATATATATATATATATATATAATATAATATAAAATAAATTAAATATAAATTCAAGTTTAATTTAATAAAATATAAATTAATTTTATTTTTAATGAAATTTAATTTTAAAAAATAAAATTAATATCTTTCTTATTATTTTTTATGAGGATATCCATAGGAGATAATTTAATATCCCCATCCGACCTGTTTAAAAACAGATATTAAAATACTCGCTATCTATTATCTACGAATAATCGGAGGTAGTAAGTATCCACCGTGAATTTTATTCGCAAAAATTCGTATCCGCATTTTTCTTTTTACATTTCTATGTATATATAGTTATTAGTTATTATGAATAATTGGTCTGTGGTGGGGAATATATTGTTAGAATCGGAAAAGAAAAAAGGGAGAGTGTCCACACTTTTAGGGACAGTTATTAATTGGACATTTCACATGCATCCCATATTATTTGGACGTTTCACAAATTCATTTCTTCTTTCCCATATTTGCTTTTCATTGCATCATTCAATTACATATACGTTTCACACAAAACAAAATATAATACATGGTCCAGCTTTTATAACTTATTTTATTTTCAATTATCTACTTAAATTATATAACATAATTAACATACTCTTATATTTAATAGGCAATTTCATAATAATTAAGTTGGTTTCTTTTGTAATCTCTAATTGAAGTACCTTGATAATTACACGACATAACATTCTAATGTTGTTTTAAGGTAATGCATTTGTTTAATATAATGTGTCTTATACCATACGTAACCTTATTTAACGTAAAAACAGTCCGAGACGACTAAACTTCATTCTCTTTAAGAGTTGTTTCCATAAACACGTTTTACGAAAATGAAGGAAATATCCCATTGTCATTTTCTTAAACTTAGCTTGAGTTCTGTAACAGTTATATATTGACTAAAATCTCACACCATATTAATTGCTGTTTTGATTGTAAATGTATTTAATGATATTATTAAGATGAATCTTTATATACTTTATAAACGTGTTTAATGATATGGTTAAGATCAATCTTTTGTATATTTAAAGTATTATTTGTTTTAATTGTAAATGTATTAAATGATATGATTAACATCAATCCAAGTTTTATTTGTTTTAAAAGTTTATTTATTATGATTTTGTACAAAAAAAATTTAAGAAATCAAATATTTCCATTATTAATTCTACCATGGTAGTTATTATGTAGTTAAAGTTATGTATGTTTCTACAAAGCGTCTTCAGTTTTCAAGTTTAGATTAAAGTTTAGTATTATCTGAAAAAAAATACTTTGATATTAAAATTAATGTTAATTCAAATTTGTTAGTAATAAATGTGTAGAAAAAGTAATCAATTATATAAATATTTAACATATATATATATAAATTCTGGAGTAAGTTTCTAATTAGTATTTGTCTAATTACGACCCAAACAGTAATAATCTTATTTAGAATTGATGTAATTATTCTTTATGTTAACTCTATTTATAATTTGATCGACCAGTTTATCAACCGATTCATATGAAAAATTTGTTGATTGCTCGGTTCAAAGTTGATTGGATGATCATATTATATAATTCTAATCTTAAATTTGTCAATGATGTTATTAAAGTTAATCATGATATGTTTAAAATATTATCTAGATTAAAACTTAAAATATCTTAAATATTATTGTGTTAAAACTTAAAACTTGTTATTCGAAAAGTGAGAAGAAAAGAAAGTATTTAAATAAAAAGTTTAATTTTTAAAATGTGAGATTATTGAATATGATTAAAAAAATTAATAAAATCAAGATCTGAAAAAAAAATGAAATTTTCTTTGATTTGAACATGATAAGAAAATAATAATAAAAATAAAGAAGATAAGATACGCAGGCACGCATATCGATGAGTCCAAGTTGTAGTAATGAAAGGGTTAGTGTGTCACATGGGTGCAGTTAGCGCCAGAACGGCGGCGTGTGTGAAAGCTACTTTAAAATAATGTCGACCATTTGTTCGTTAAAAAACCATTCAGGTAAATAATAAACATCATTCCTCGTAACACTTGTACATTTCTCATAACTACAAACAAAAGACTCTTTACTTTACCAAAACCTTAATCTCTAATTTTTAACAGCAAGGCACTTGACGTTATTAGATAAAGGAAAATAAAATTTTAATATTGACACTGCATACGTGTCAAAATGTGGTTGGACGATTTCAAATTAAAAAAACAAACTTTGGTTTTTTTCTTTCAAACATACTCCTGTTTCAACTTTTTTAATTTGAAATCGTCCAATTACATTTTGACACGTGTACAATATCAAAATAATGTTAAAAAATAGTGTTAAAATATCATTTTTCTTAAACAAAAAAGAAAAAGAGAAAAAAAAACAGAGAGTCCCGTGTGAACGTGAATTTGTAACAGAGTGTGTTCACAATGTCGGTAGGAGCAAGTAAACTTTAAAAAACAAAGACAGAGTCCCACATGCGAAGTTACCAAACAGAGTGGACATTGGTCTCTTCCTCTGCCACTCCCACTTCATCACACTCATATTTTCATCATTAGCCATTTATTATTGTTAATAAAAACAGAAAAAAGCTAAAATTCCCTAGATTTGTGTTAACCATACCCCACACGAAAACAGGGGTAGAAAGATAAACACGGACACGAGGTTGTGCTGTTTGTGACTGTTAGTCTCTTCTTCTCTTCTCTATATATTCAGATCCAACTTTCCCTTTACTCTCAACTCTCAAACCAAAAATGGCCAACTTTGAGATTCTTCTTCTCCTTGTTCTCTGCACCCTCCAGAGTTGCTTCGCTGCCTCCAACCCCACCAACTTCATAAAATCCTCCTGCAGCGCCACCCAGTACCCCGCCCTCTGCGTGGAGTCGCTCTCGGTGTACGCCGCCGCCATCCAGCAGGACCCACACCAGCTCGTCCAGACGGCTCTCTCCCTGGCCCTCAACCGAACCGAGTCTACCAAAACCTTCGTGGCCAAGTGCAACAAGTTCAGGGGTCTCAAGCCACGGGAGTACGCCGCCCTCAAAGACTGCGCGGAGGAAATCAGCGACAGCGTCGACCGCCTCTCTCGGTCGTTGAAGGAGCTGAAGCTCTGCAAGGGGAACGGTCAGGACTTCGCCTGGCACATCAGCAACGTGGAGACGTGGGTGAGCTCTGCGCTCACCGACGAGAGCACGTGCGGCGACGGCTTCGCCGGAAAGGCGCTCAGCGGCAAGATCAAGAACGCCATCAGGGGCAGAATGGTGAATGTTGCTCAGGTCACCAGCAATGCCCTCTCTCTCATCAACCAGTATGCTGCCAAACACTAAACCAAGTTTTTTTTTTTTTTTTTATGTTCTGAAAAAAAAAAAAAAAACTACTCTGTATGGTTTGATCGAGTGTTCTTTTTCGTGTTTCATGTAATGTGTAT
>NC_028355.1:33304696-33310851 GCF_000741045.1 Vigna radiata var. radiata | reverse complement strand
ATATATATATATATATATATATATATATATATATATATATATATATAATAATAATAATAATAATAATAATAATAATAATAATAATAATATTAATTGCTAATATGATATTTGTTTCTTTTTTCAGTATTAGATCATAATTATGTTAGATTATTTTTATTTTATTTTTTAATGATGTTAGAGTGCAGAATTTGGATTTATCTAATTTATTTGTTACATGGATGTATTAATTTGATTTGATTTGGTTTTGAATTTTTTTTAGTAAAGTATAAATTGTATTGATGATATTATAGTTAATATATTATAGCTAAAAAAGCTTTATCCTCGAGTGATTTTATCTCGGGTGAGAATTGTTTTTTTCAAACAAAAGCATTTTTGTTTTTGCTATAAAGAATTTTTAGTTAATGAATGTAATTAATAGAGTGATATTAATGTAAATATTTTTATGTGTCATGGTGGTTATGAAAGAGGTACTATTGAGATATTGAATTTTAATATAAGTACCAAGTTAAATGATTTAATGAGATATATAAACTCTAATAATAATACATTGAGAAAGATAATATGTGGATATTATGTGGTAATAAGAGGGAATGAGAGTTTTTACACTCTAATTTGAGGATGAGAAACACTAATACAAAAAATATAAACATAAAAATTATTTTATCATGGGAGGTTGTTAAATAAGATCTATATTGAATTTTATGTTATTTACATATTTAAGTTTCAAGTTACTTATAAATATATGATTGTTTTTATTTATTGAGTGTTAAAAAGTTTTATATTTTATTACGATTTAAATACCGATTTATTCAATTTATTCTTAATATTTTTAATTTAATTTTAATTCTTGTTAATTTTTTAGATTTAGTTTCTTTCAATGTTATTTAAATAATTAACTCACATTTAACTATATTGATTTTTTTTTAATTTTTTAATTTTTCTTAATTTAAAAAAAAGTGTACACGTGTCATTCATATTGTGTCACATATTGGTGTAGTGTCGTATATTTGTGTCTTATATTTATTTTAACTCTTTTATCTATTCTTTTTGTTCAGTCTTAATTTTTTAAAATTAAGTTATTTTTTTTATATCGAAATCAAATTTAATTTTTATATTAATATTTTTATTAAGTATTTATAATTTATAGTTATAATTGACTTAAAATTAAAATAGAAAAGTTAAAGAATAAAGACTAACACTGTTAATTTAAGATTTTAAAAGGTTAAAAATGGTATTAAAAATCACATCAACTATTAAATAAAAATGTCATACAATATTATATTAATTAATTATAAAATAAAATTGTCAAATTTAAATATATATTTTTTATTTTGGTAAAAATAACTATTTTTTATATTTTCTTTCTTTTTTTATCTCAATAATAATTGCAATATTTTCTTTTAATATTGTAAAACGTGTTAATTTTATTTTTAATTTTATTTAATACTTTACGTGATTTTAACATTTTAAAATTTTAAAATGTTAGTCTCCACTTTTAAATATATAATGGAATAATAAATTTCTATAAAAATTTAATTTAAAATACTTAAATTTATAAGATACATAAAATTTAATTGTGCTATTTATTTTTTATGTACTTGTGACTAATAAAGATGTAAGGTAACGTAGACGCCATCCCAATTAAAAAGAAAATCAAATAACATATATTTTGAAAATTTTAAAAATTAATTAAATCTATCCTATTTTGATAATATATTAAGTAAAAACATTTTTCACCTTTTTATTTAGGGTTAAATATGTCTTTAGTCCCTATACTTTTGGGCGATTTTGATTTTAGTCCATTTTCAAACTAAGGTACAATTTAGTCCTTCAACTTTAGAAAACTCTGGTTTTAGTCATTTTTACCAAATTTTTTTAACTTTATTTGTTGCGCGCTTCTCACTTAACATTGAAGCAAAAATGTGTTAAACAGTGTAAACAATCCAAATGCTATAATGAAACGTGCTTGAAACAGCAAATAAAGTTAAAAAAATTTGGTAAAAATGACTAAAACCAGAGTTTTATAAAGTTGAATGACTAAATTGTACCTTAGTTTGAAAATGGATTAAAACTAAAATCGTCAAAAAATACAAGGACTAAAAACATATTTAACCCTTTTATTTAATTTGTGTTGTTATTTTTTCTATTATGACGAACAAATAATCCTACATATGTAATAGAAGTAGGGAAAACCAAGCGAAGTTTATGTATATAGACATTCATGTACAGATCAAATATATTATATTTATTTTTGGGAAGGTATAGTAATTAACTCTTAACATATAACTTTATATTTACATATAATAACTAGTTTACGGTAGTTTGAGTTTCTATTTTTAATTTCAAATCTAAGCTAAATCAATTGGTTAAAAAATAGTCTAAAAATTAAAAAGATAATAATTTTCTTGTTGTGATATACTGTTTCCAAATCATGTTTTCGGAAATTAAGTTAGAACTTTTTTTTTAACTGTTTTCTTTTACATTTTCGTACATAAATATTTAGAAGAATAAAGTGTTTTAGAAATAAAAAGAAGTTACCTAAATTTCATATTTTAACACACAGTACTATTTCTATATATATTTTATATTTTTATTATCAATTTAGCAATTTTATTAGATACTATGACCTCGCATATATTATAATCAAACATTAGAACAGATAAATATAGGAAAATGTCATTGCAAAAAAAATAAAAAATTCTTTCTATCTATCTCTTTGATATTTATGGTTTATTAGATGTCACAAACAGAGAGATTGACACATTAAATAATTCTAGAGAGTGTGTCGTTTTAAATAATAGTATAGTGTCACTGTTTTTTTTTTTTTTAAATATATCATTAGAGTTGGAATTGGTAAAAAGAGGAGGTTTATAATTGAAAAATAAAATTCCTTGAATGATCAACTTACGTATAGAACTTGGACTCTTGCACTTTAAAGAAAATGATCTTTTGTGATTACTGTAAAAAATAAAATATGAAGACTTGATAACAAAACTTGTAAAGAGTTCACTCTATGCATAAACTTAGATAGATAGATTGTCGGGTTTGAATTTTTTTATATCGTTAATAAATAAGTTGGATTTTATTGACTCACTGAATAACTAATTCATAGTAAATTAAACGAGATCAAACTCGATGATTCGTTTTCACAACATTAAACTAAATTTAAATTTGTAAGAAAGTTTATTAGGTGTCAAATGTGTTTTATAGAATTGAGTATTTATATTGAATTAAAAATTTTAGTTAAGTTTATAACGTGTTCAACTGAAAAGGTATATAGTAAAAAAAAAAAATGAAAAAAAAGGAAGAAAAGTGGTGATGAAACCTCCATAAGTTAAAAGTAGGGTAATGATACATAGACAATATTTTTTGACAATATTTGAACATCAATCATATGTGTCATTGTGTGATTGGTCCAAATGACACAATGACACTACCATGAACCAATCACACAATGACACGTATAATGATGTTCAAATGTTGTTAAAAAATGTTGTCTAAGTATCTTTATCCTTAAAAGTATTCGAGATAAGAAGACCGAAATTTGGGACATGTAGCATGATTTTGAGGTAGTTTTCCTTGTCGCGGGTCCCAAAACCATGAATAGGTTGTGTTGATCCACCAGTTGAGGCTGAAAATATGGTACCCATTTTCAAAGTTTGTTAATGGAAACTAAAGATTTTGATTATAATGTGTGAATATGACCTTATTCATTATATTTATAATGCCCACTTTATAGGTTAGGGATAACTCCAAATTTCCACCTTTACGTATTAACACCAAACTTTGGGATCTTTCTTTCTTTGTCCCATTCTTCATTCTTCTTTCATTATTACTATCGTCGAAAACTCACTTACATTATCATTGTGCTTTTGTTTTACTATGCTCCTGTTAAAGATGTTTTCTTTAGCTAAAAAATAATTTATTATAAGAATAATTTGGAGTGCCAGATAAGTTTTATACAAAGAAATTTTATTTTTCTATATTTATCAATCCGTTAATATAAATACATATTATAGGATTCTTTTACATAAATTAAGATAAAATTGCACTCATTATTATAAATGTTTATCAAATAATATCTATAACTATTATTATAATTATACCGATTAAGAATATATTTCTTTATTTAATAATAAAATAAAATAAATACATTTTAATATTTTTTTAAGTTAAAGATACTGAATATGTAACTTGCGGAAAGTCAAAAGACTTAAATGATATTTTTTACTATAATTCTTCAAATTAGTCTATAAGTATTGTAGTTGTCAACATTGACATTAATGCTTCACGTTAGTCTTAAGGTATTATTACTTTCTACGTGTTTTTTTTTTTTTAATTAGTTGTCCCCCATTAATTTTTTGAAAAAAAATTAAATTAACCACAGAGATCTACATAAATACAAATAAAAGTTACAAAATCTAATTGAACAAGGAAAATAGTTCAAGAGTTGAATTAGAAATTGTGAAATAGTTTAAGAACTTGTACATTAATTTAACGTAAACAATCTATAAATAAACACGAGTTTCTTATAGAATTTATTTTTACAGAAACACTGTATAATGTTGTGAATAACTTAAACTTAAAATTTTTGTTTACGGTTATCTATATATTTTTAAATCTTTTGTAAAACTATAAATTTGTGTTTTAAAATTATGAATGAGTTTTACCACAACACTACACTCATACTTTGTTATAAATTCAAGAATTGCAATAATATCTCATCATTATATTTTATTTAATTTTTATCTATTATTGGTGATTATTCTCTTACAGAGGTGAAAATTTAGATCTAATGCAAATGGATTAGAAATTTAGATATGAACATTGATTATGGTACATACAATATGTGCTATTTTTTTTATTGATATGATAGAACCATTGTAACCTATTTTGGAATTTTAAAAACATGTATCCGATAATGAAAAATAAAAACAAAAAAATAATGAACAGAAAACTTAGGAAATCTGGAATCTCGTGGGTTGTCTTGTCCTTAGTCGACCAATTAATGAATTATTTAATGAATTAGTTAGACGCAATTTTCATATTTGTATCATTAAGGAGATTTTTTTTATATATATCTATATATGTAAGAAAAGGGACAATTTTTATACTGTAGTCCACGTCAAATTTTTTGGGAAGAGCTTTCAATATAGGTTATTTTTATTTATGATTCCTTTTTTTTTAAAAATTGACAAAAATTAATTTGTTCGTTTTTGTCTGTGGTCTTTGAAAAGTATCTTTTTCTTTTTAAAACTGGGCATTTTTTTTTCATATTTAAAAAACTTCTCTTCTGGGAGCAAATCTTGCTAGAAAAATAAAGTATGCTTATGATTAAGGAATCTAATTCAAAAGCATCATGAGAAAAATTAGTATTATTTTATATGAGAGAAAAACATTCAAAAGATTTGACGTGTGTTGCTTGTCATTAGTATCTACAACATTAATATACTTATATTCAATTTCTTTAACTAGATTTTGTATAAATAGTTTTTTTATGAGTTCTGATTTTAATTTATCTAGTTTTAACTCGTTATCATGTATGTGAGTTCGGATATTTTTTATTTATTTACTTTTTAGTGTTATTTTTCTATCGAACCTTTAAAATATATTAATATTAGTATATTAAAAAAGTTTAATGTATTTCAAAATATCAGAATTAATATATTAATATCTTTTGAAGACACAGTAAAAAGATAATCCCAGATAACGCAAATTCCTTCACTTGTTTCAATCATGAAAAACAATTTTATTTTACAGTTATCTCAATTTTTAAACAATTTTAAAATACAAAGAATTTTAAATAATCAATTCTAATATAGTAGGGTTAAAATGGATATTATAGTGAAAATTGGTGGTGCAGGAAAACAAAAAGTGGGGGCGCAGGAAGAAGTCCCATTAGTCTGTGATAAAGCAAGAAACCTACCCAAACAATGTGGATTTATGCCTAAAATTCAAGGCCTTCTTATACCATTCTTATATTCAACTCCAAATTATCTTTATTTTATTTTATTTTATTTTTCTTCACAATTTTATAGCAATTACACAATATAACTAACATATGAGAGTTGAATGACGGAAACACTATACATATTTTTTTATACGGGTTGGGACATTTCAAGCTCCATTATATATATATATATATATATATATAT
>NC_028355.1:33293564-33303836 GCF_000741045.1 Vigna radiata var. radiata | reverse complement strand
TGTTAACAAACCCCATATATATATATATATATATATATATATATATATATATATATATATATATATATATTTATATTCTACTGATTTGAAAAAGAAAACACAATTTGCATATATAAATAGAGAAAAGTATATGTTATATTTTATAGAAAAATATAAAATATTTGATATATTTAAAAAGTTTCAAACAGTTAATGAAAAACAAAAGGTTAAATTCATATATGTTAAAAACAAAAGGTGAAATTCATAGATGTATGTAATTGGAAAAAAAAAGAATACAATTTATAATGATCACTTGTTGCGGGAAAAAAAGAGAGAGGAAAAGTGTATATTTTTCCAACAGGAAACCATCACCTAGAGTAATTTTTTTAGGAAGTTAAATGGATAATGAGGAGGAGCAAGGCATGTAATGTAGTAAATGACATAAATATTTAATAAAAATATCAATTTGAATGAAGATATGAGTATAAAATTTATATAAAAATTAAATTTGATATGAATTGTGAGAGAAACAAAATTCCATCATTTAAAACAAATTAGAATTGAATCGAATCAAAATAAAAATTATAAAAGCTAATATAAATATAAAATAATAGGTTAAACCACTTCACAGGTTCCTGTTTTTGCGTTTTTTTTTCAATTTTGTCCCGTCTTTTATTTTTTACCAATTTAGTCCTAAAGATTGCAAAATTGAAAGAAATTAACCCTTGTCGTTAAATCAAGTTAAAGGGGTTAACTTCTAACTGATCTGTGAAGCTGAGGTGGCTATTATTTATGACATGGCGTGCACGGAAGCTTGGAAGTGTCTTTTATTATGCACGTGGTTGTTATTAGTGAAGTTAATCACAAAATTTAGAAATTAGGGATTTGGTTTCAGATTTAAAAGCTTCAATAGTTAGGGTTCTCTGTTATTCAACATCTGGATTGAAAAGCAATTGAAGGTTGGAAAGAAGGAAGTAGGAAACAAAGGCGCAAGCATGTCGATGCGAAGGAGTTAGGAGTCGCCGCCGACGATGGGGAGGCAATCCCGGCTGTTGATGTCAGAAATGGCATTGCAAAATGGTTTGAATCTAAATAATTGAATAAATAAACCTTTGGAGCTCTCCGTGTGATGCTTTCACTTTTCATTAGATGAGAAATCTTTACTAAATGAAACATAACCTTGCTCTCCCAAAATCAGCGCCGCACACCACAAAGAAATCATGTGCTTCTCTCTTTTTTTCTCCTAAACCATATACTTCTAGTCTACCTAGTCTACCTTTCCTCCGTGAGAGCATTTCTCCAGGAAACTGATTTCTCCTCTTCCAAGACGTGGCAGCGGCGTAATGCGTGTTATAACAAAATAAGGTTGCTTTCCAAATGAAAAGGCATTGGCTAAATCAGCAAAAGAAAATAAACTGGTATATGCAAATGCCAAACCATTTTCTCTTCAAAATCCAAGATGACAGGTAACAGCGTGACTACTAGCTAAGGACTCAACTTCTGATGAAAGCAAATGCCAAACCATTCTCTTCAAAATCCAAAACAATGTTCAAAACCCAAAAACCGTGAGTCCCCTTCCTTGCCATGGGGAGCCAAACCCAGAAAGGGCGTTGATGTGAAATATTCAGAAATTGCATTGCGAAATGCGAAATTGAATTGCGCACTTAATGCTACTATTACTGTTACAATCATGAGCCTTCGTCGCATCACAACCATGCTCACGCATTCTTACCGGAGAAGGAAAACACGACTTGGAGAGGCGAAGAAGGAAACTGAAGAAGGACACTACGATTCAGAGATTAAAAGATTGTAATCCCAATTCTATTTTAATATAACCCTAATTTTAAAATCTGGAAAAAAAAAACCCCAATTCTTTAATTTTGTGATTAACTTCAGTAATAAAAAGGTATGTGGATCATTACAGCCACCTGAAAGCTTCTGTGCATGCCATGTCATAAATAATAGCCACCTCAACCTCATAGATCAGTTAGAAGTTAACTCTGTTAACTTGATTTAACAACAAGGGTTAATTTCTTTCAATTTTGCAATCTTTGGGACTAAATTGGTAAAAAATAAAAGACGGGAAAGAAATTGGGAAAAAAATGCGAAAATAGGGACCTCTGAAGTGGATTAACCAAAATAATAACACGTAATACTGTCATTGACACGTGATACTATTATTGTCATTATCAATAATGATACGTATATTAAGATTCAAAGTATTGTATTATATTGTAAAAACTATCGTATTATATTGTAAAAGGTGACAATTTTAAATAACTATTATATTAAAATTCTCATAATATATATGATTTTTTAATGTAGGATGTGTAACACCCCGGATTTTTTTTGAGATGTCACGGGTTTATAAAAACATTTAAAAGTTTAACTCTGATACTATTTCGAAATACAATTTATATAAAAACTTCTATTTATAATAACCAAACTTAGAAAAATTCATAAATCAAATGCAACTATAAAAGGTTCATGGAATCTCATTATAAAACTAATAGCACTGAAATTAAAATCCCTTAGTTCTCCCATATATGTCACTGCCCAACTCCGCTTTAGCTACATCTGTAATAACATCTACTTCCGTACAAGTACGATCATCGCAGGTGGAAACCACAACCATAAACATGCAAGGGTTAGCTAACATAAAATGATCATATAACATACATAAGTATTCAACATCAACTTAGAATAAGATTCACGAATAATACATATCATCGCACTCCTACACACAACCTTTACATGACGACACACCAAATCATTGACACCCGCACTATCAGAATTTCAAGTCACCAGCATATATAACCACAAAAGGATTTCATCAAAGTAACCAATTCACACCCAACCTTATTTGGTCATTCACTAACTTTTTCCCCAATTTAATTGAAACCATTCACTATACATTGAATCACCATCGGTTACTCATATACAACATAAGGTCGAGTGTCACTCCCTGCCACTCTCTTAAAGAGCTTCACCGGACTAGTACACCTTACCACACCATTACATAATGACATCTCCCACCACTCTTTGGAAGGCTTCACCGACAAGTACACCACTTCCCACCACTCTCTCGGAGCTTCCCCGGGCAAGTATCTACTTTCCACCACCCTCTTGGGCTTCACCGGACAAGTATACACCTCTCACCATTCTGTTCTCAGAGAGCTTCACCGGGCAAGTACCAGTGCTACTTCCACTACACTTCCAGAAGCTTCACCGGGTAACTCACAACATAAATCCAATTCCACAAGTAATAAATAATATTATACTCACAAAACCAAACAACAAACCCGTATATGATAAAAATTCTCATAACAATAATAAAATAATCATAAAAATAATAATAACTAACCCAACTATTTTATTATATTCTTTCTTCTCCATTCTCTTTCACTTTTTTTATTACCTACACACCAAAAACACTTTCACGTTAAACTTCCTAATTCCTTTTCTTTTCCTTTTATTACAGGAAGCCGCATCCTTAATATACCTAAATATAAACATGTTATATTAATATAATATATATAATTTACGTGACCTCCACTTTCTTTTATATATATATATATATATATATATATATATATATATATATATATATATATATATATATATATAAAACTACACGTAACTCTGCTTCTTATTTATATATATATTCATATGTATATATTAATAGTAATATTAATTTATGTAAGTCCCTCATTCCTCTTGAAATCACGTAACCTTTCCTATACAAAGCCACACTTCTCTTTTTATTTTGTTTTTTTTTTAAACACTAAACCCCTCTGTATTTCTTCTGCACTCACTGAATCCCATAAGTTTAGAGAATTATAACCAAGCACAACAACAAAACAACAATGTCAACTTCCCTTACCTGGAATTCCAACACTGCTTTCCTAGACGGAAGTCTCTCTTCTAATCTCTTTCGATCTTACTTCTCACCGTTCGACGCTAGTTGCTCTCCTTTCCACGGTTCAATATTTTCTTTCTAGGTTTTTAGTTTATCTTTTTATATCCCAATCATAAAACAATTAGGTTTAATAGTCAATTTAGTCCTCACTTTGGTTGAAAAATCTCAATTTAGTCCCTTGTTATAAAAATGTTTTAAATTAGTCCTAACTTTTAAAATAGTGGGTCAGATTAGTCCCTTCTGTTAAATATAAGTTAACGAAATTAATGGATGATGATGTGACACAACTTAAAGCTAACGAGGGACCAATCTAACACATCAGCTTTAAGCTGTGTCACATCATCATCCATTAATTTCGTTAACTTATATTTAACGAAAGGGACCAATCTGACCCACTATTTTAAAAGTTAGGACTAATGTAAAACACTTTTATAACGAGGGACTAAATTGAGATTTTTTAAACTAAAGTGAAGACTAAATTGGCTATTAAAACCAAACGGTTAATATTTAGAAGCAAAATTAAAGTTTTGGGTCATAAGCTAATTGGATTTTCAGCCCATTAAATATTTTAGTTCCCTTAAAATTCATATCCAAAACTTACCGTTTTAGTTAGTATTTCCTGATGGACATTTGCTACTAAAACATAAGCAAGGAAGGAAACATAAAACTTCAGAAAACAACCAGTGCAACAGACCCATGCAAGCACCCCAACTTATATTTCCTTAACGCAGTTTTGGAAAACCAATAAAAGAAAACCAATCATCATAAGCCACCACCGAGGATTGAAGTCAAGACTTTACACTGCAAATACTAATCTTTAAGAAATATCATACATTTAGCAAAATCAATTTAAACAACTATAAATAATTTTCATCCACTCCTCAACACATTTTAACCACAAAAACACAATCATAATAAAATTATCTTAGTATAAATAAATAAAAATATATTTTATTTTTATTTTCTACGGGTCTTACAGGATGATAAGTCAATATATTCTATAATACAATCAACACATAATTATTGTCAAATTCTCAACAATTAAAGAGAAATGAAATTAATGTTGACATGATTAAAAATCACATTTAGTTTGTAATATCCTAGAAAAATGACATTTTAGAAGTGATAATGGTTTAAAAATAGCGAGACTAAAATATTTTTTAACATGAAATAGTTTTAATATAAGTAGTTTTGTTATGAATGAGTTTCATTATTTTAAAACACACTATCTTTGTTTGAGTAAGTTGAGTTACAACAATTTACTTTCGTCTTTTCTTATTTTTGTTGCATGTGAGCCTCACTCAGTTTGCACCTGTCTTTTGAGTCTTCAATTTGAGTCTCTGTTGGTCAGTAGTTCTACTGGTGTACCATGATCATGATTATGTTGTTTGTAAGTACATATAACGTTCTTTGTTTTGTGGGAGCTTTTTGGAGTTCTATAAAGTCGTTCAGTTGTTTAATTGGTAAGACAAACTGAATACCTTTGTTTAAGTTTTAAGTACTTTGATAACACGAGTTTATATGTTTAAGTTGAATTAAATGGATTGAACTTGCTGATATTATGTTATATTGATGCATGATTGTATGAATTTGGTTTGAATATTTATTGTCTAATATTGAAAGAAACTTATTGTGATTGCTTGTTGAATGTACCTATTTTGGATGCTTGAGCTATTGGATTTTTATATAGTGAAAAGTCAAAGTGATGGCTAGCTTTTAGTCTATAATAAGGATTTTTTTATAGGGAAAATTGTAGAGGAGTTGAGTTATGAGCGAACATGATGTTTGGGGTCTGTTTTCAAGTCATTTAGGACTGGTCTAGCTTTCAAAATTGTTACATTTTGGTTAAATGTTGAATTGTTATTTGGGCTTTTGGTGGTTTTTTACTTGATTTGACAAACTGGATTGCTGGTCAATTGAGCAAATTGGTATTCAATCTGAAGTTTAAACATGTTTTAGAATCAATCATAGTGTCAAGAATATCAATTTGGTCATTTGAATAGGTTTTTAGTTCAGTCAAATTGGATTTTTGTGTTGCTCTTCTGGTATGACACTTAGTGGTAGTCCAACGGTACCCAAGCGGCATGCAGCCGAGAGCTTTGGCTCTTAATGACAAGGATGTGAGACTCAATGCCAAAAGTCTCTGCCAAGCTTCTCCTTCTCCAATTCTTCTTCCTTCCATGGTCTTCTTTATTTGTAAAGACTTATTATACTCTTGGTTCAGTGTGTAATATCTTATAGTCATGTAAAATCTTAGGTATTTTTTGCTATTATAAGTCATATCTAGATATTTGTAATAACATTTTATAGGTTTTCTTTAAATTGACTCTTTTGTAAGATTAAAAGTGTAGTGAATCTCATGATAGTTGACGGTTATGAAAAATTGGAATGTTACATAGCTAAAAATAAATAAAAAGAAATGATTAAATCATTTAAAATTAAACTTATCATTAATTGTGGCATTAGAATTTTTTATTTTGTTGTTATTATTTATTATTCTACTCTGAATTTAATTTTTGTGATTAACATTTTCATTCGTATTATAATAAAAGAATAGAAAAAGGAAGAAGTGTCACTTATTTTGCATTAAACCTCTTATATCACTACAATTATATTTCTAAAATAATTTCACATTTTTTTTTTCTCAAACATCCTCCCGTCCTTTTTTTTTTTTACCTTTTTGTTTTCTCCCTATCAAATAAAGGAACAATTGTTGAATTCTTAAAGAGGATATATTGAAATATATAAACTATAAATAAACACACTTTTAATTTAAATTCGGGGCATAAACCTTGAAGTCACACTTTTTGTTTTAACTCTAGCATAAACAAAATTTCCTTTGTTTATAATAAAAATCATAAGAGATTGTCACATAACTATATTTATAAATTAAATGACTCCATAATTTGCAGCTCTAAGAAGCTCCATAATCCTCTAACATATACTCCCAATAATTTAATCTGAGTTGACTTTGCTTATCTTTAAAGTATAGGATTCTAATATTCTTCAACTTCTTTAGCTTATAGTTAAGTTTTCTTCTCTGATTCAATGTCACAAGAAGAGATTGTCACATAATTTTAAGTCTATATTATATATGCTGAACTTAGCCATTATTTTTCACACTTAGTACAACACAGAACATGCTGCAGATTCAATGCATGGTTCAGAGAAAAATTACCATACACTTAACACATAAGTTTTAAACCAATTTCATCACAAAAACAGTTTAAATACAATCAAAACATCACAACCAAAAACCCTTTTCAAACAAAGTAAAAAAGGAAAAGAAAAGCAACTTATTGTAATACTAATGATCAGTACAAATTGTTGTTGATGAAATACAAAGCATTGCTGCTCTTCCTTGCCACATCCAAAACAAGCTTTCTGATTTTTTCTGTCAAAGTTGAATCCACATTCATCTCATCAAACCCATCTGAGCAAGTTTGATCATTGGTGATGGAAGCACTCACCCATGTCTTTATGTTGCTGATCTGAAACTTTCTGTCAGCACCATCCATATGGGCCAACGAATCAAGGGAATCTTTGAGCTCACCAATGGAGTCCTTCACATTGCCAAAGCAATCTTGCACCACTTGCTCGGCAATCCCTGTCATGTTGTTTTTCTTCAGAATCTTTGATATGCTGCTGGATGCACTTTTTGCTGCCTTATATGCCAGGGAGAGAGACACACTGCACAGCTTCGTAGGATCTGCTTCAATTTTTGCAGCATATGGGGATAAACTGCTGTAGCATATTGATGGATATGTGGTTGAGTTGCAAGAGGTTTTGATGTAGTTTTTGAAGCTTTGTGTGGAAGTTGATGGACTGCTATTTATCTTGGTTTGGCTGAAGTTGGTGGAGATGGTAGAATTTTCACAAGCTGATGATGAACTCGTTACAAGAATGAATGTAACAATGGTTAGAATTTGGAAGAAAGCCATCGTCTAGATCTCAGCTCTTTCTATTTCTTCTATGTTTTAATGTTCTTGACCTTCATTTGCATGATTTTTATAGGTGTTTTTCTTTGATTATTTTATAAAAAAAGTGAGACTTAAGAAAATGTGCCGGAATATATGAATTCTTCTATTATTCTATAGTTCATTTTATATTATGAATAATATGAATAATATTTAATGTATTTTATATCGTTATCTTATTAGAGGCTGTTGGTAATTTTTTTTATTATAATTTCTTCACGATAAATCCCTTTTACATGTAAGTCTTCGTGACAAGAGTGAATATTTTCTTATTGTTTTCAACAGAATCCAAACAATGACCAGTTATAATAAAATAAAATAGTGTGATTATTATGTAATGAAATCCTAATTAGTATTATATGGTAATTTCCGAGGTTTATAGGATACTAATAGAGGCATTACTATCAATATCAAAATAATTAATATTTTATTCCTATTTGTAATATGTCTCGATTAATAATCAATATTTTAAACAAATAAAAAATGTTTTACCCATATAGTACTAAAGGGGCAAAACATTACTAGCAAATGTTAAGAAACACTCTTTCATTACATCTTTATTTCTTATTTAGTTTTTAATTCATTAATAATTATGGAATTAAAACGGAAAATAAAAATATCCAGGACTATTATTTTATTTAATCTTGATTTTTATAAATAAAAGCCCAACAATGTAGTACAAAAAGAGTACCAAAATTTGATTAATTAAGTAATTAATCAAGAAAATCTAAACATTTAATGTCTTAAAGTTCATTTCCCATGAATATGTTTATATAACAATTAAAAATAATTAGAATAAAAAAAAAAAAACAAACACATTTATCAATTATGGTACTATTTTTGCTACATCTAAACTCATATTTTTTATATTTATAGGCGGCATTTTAGAGGGTAAAATGAGACAGATAAGCACTTCCAACATTTACACGACACGTATAAAATTTCGAGCGTTTGAAAAGTCCTTAACCAGATTAACGTGCAGGCATTTCACGTTCGCATGCGTGAAACGCTGCACAAAGAAAGGAAATTAAGACCTTGCTAGCTAGGGTTTCGATCTCAAATTTTTCACTTAATAATAATAATAATTATTAATTTATTAATTATGTCAACAATATGGGAGAGTCATGATGAACAAAGTTGTGCCTTGCGACTTCTTTGTCCTCTTTAATTCCATTCAATAATACAAAATAATTCACTCTCTTTATATATACTTTGGTTTATGATTTTTTTTTCACTTAGAATTAAATTCGAAGATATTATATATAAATATATATACTATTTCAAGTGTTAATGAAAAAAATATATATATTGTGTTTAATGAATAATTTAAAGTGTTGGTGATCGGGCCATAATTATGAATTTGATTAAAGAAAAATAAAATACGTGCCTATATGAATTTAACCTAATTTAGCTTCGTCAGCTAAGGCTATAATATAATAGCAAAGTGCCAAAAATACATATTTTAAAAAAGAAAGTCAAAATACTTGCTGCTAATTAACACATGCTTCCCCCTTTGATGTAGGTTGCCTTTTTTTCTTTTTCTTCTTCTTCTTGTTATTCTTGTTTACACACTGTTTTCCAGAACAAATGTAAAAAGTGGAAACTAATAATTGATTTGCATTTGTAAATTTAAGTAATACATAAATTAAATATTCCACGTAGTTTTCCCACCCACATAAAAATTGCCTTTGAATTTTCAAATTTTCTTCAACACAAGTTTTACTCAATAGCAATAATGATATAGATGTTTTTTTTTTCAACATGTCAATATCTTTATGATGTGGTTTTGCCCATCAAAAAATTTCTTTATGACGTTATGTATATCATATTTGTGACGTGTACAACTTTCTAATAAGATTTCCAAATTGAAGCCATCGACATCTTCATTCATTGAACCGATTGATTCTTATTCCTATCAATTTAGGCCTATTTCATTGGTAAGGAGTGTATACAAAATTATTTCTAAAAATTTTGCAAAGAGGTTGAAAAGTATATTACTTGCAAGAGAACTTTTACAGAGAATAGAACATTACTAGATGGTGTGTAGATAGTATTGTGGTAGCAAACGAAATGAAGTGTTGATGAAATAAGGAAGATAAAGGAGAAATGTGTTATAATAAAGATTTACTTTTAGAAAGCTTATGATTCTATAAATTGGGAATTCTTCTTCTTTATGATGAAAAAACTAGGATTTTACTCAGTGAATTAAGTGGATATTTAAAATCATCAACTATATTTGTTCTAGTAAACAATAGTCATACAGAGGAGTTCAAATTTGAGAAGATAGGCAAGGGACCTACTAGCTCATTTTCTGTTGAAAGTTCCACATCGACTAGAGATAAGATCAATTTATAATATATATATACATATATATATATATATATATATATATATATA